>NW_014543415.1:37940-66602 GCF_000741045.1 Vigna radiata var. radiata | reverse complement strand
ATATATATATATATATATATATATATATATATATATATATATATATATAGCCAAATTTACATTGAACAATTAGTTTTCTAACATGTATTTTTTTTGAAATTATCCTAGGAATTACATAATAGTGTGCGTTTATTCACTTCAACCAAAATCTAGCCACAAATGAAAAACTTGTTACTAAGGTATAGATTTAATGTTTTCATTATATTAAACAAGAATATAAAATGTATTCCATCTAGCATGTCTCCTTATTTGGGTTAGGACAAATATTTTAAGTAGATAACAAGATTGGTACTCCAATTCATATGTATCCTAAAGACAACTTCTAATAAATACATTTTATATGTTACCTCTCATTTTAATGGATTAAAGTTGATTCGTAGTGTGTCTATCATTTAGTATGTAGTAAGGGGGGTTAGGTTGATCGGGTAGAGTACCAGGATGATCGGGAGAGATCCTGCACCGATAGGGAAGGAGAGTGAATACAGTGGCAACTGAGAATAGTTAGTGAAGGTAGTGTGCGAACGTTGCGGAGCAAGAATCTAGGTGCTTAAAGGCAGTTGCAACTGGAAAGCGAATATTGCGGAAGAAGTTAAGTGGAAGTTGAGCTTATTCTTACGTAGCTCCTATTTTGGTGGAACCATTTTTCTATAAATAGGGAGAGCACAACTCAGGTATGATTATTACAATTTTTACACAGTTGCTTTGTGAGACCTTGATGACTTGAGCGTTGGAGTGCTAACTTGCAGGTCACCCCGTTCGGTTTCAAGGTTATTGTCAAACAAGCTGTGAAGTGGATCGTAGACTCAAAGTCATCGATTAAAGTCTCATTCCCAACCGAAACAAGTGGGTATTGCTAAATCTTGAAGAGAGATAACACATTTCAATAGACATAAATACCCCTACTTACATATCCGAGTAAAAGGTCTATTCTTTTATACTAGTGATATATAAGACCGCGAAAAACAAACAAATGACGGGGAAAATAGCGAAGAAAACTGACGAATGCATAGCACATGGTGCCATATAATTTATATTATATTATAATTGAAATTTATAATAAATAAATATTTTTCAATATGTCAGTAAATTTTAGATGTATAATGAATAATTTATATTATTATACCATATTTTTATAACTCTTAGAAACATAGAAATTCAAGTTAAAAAAAAACATTGAAGTGATAAATTGAGGTTTAAACCTCTTTTTGGTCCCTAAGTTATAAGCGGATGTTCAGTTTAGTCTCCGTTTTTAAAAATGTAAATATTTGGTCCCTTATAAAAAATGTATCAAATGAGTCCTTTTTTGACTTGAAATACTGTTTTTGGTTGTTTCTTAACAATTACTACATCTTTAGATTGCTCTAATTTGTTTCTTAATAATACAGCACTTTAGATTGCTCATTGTATTTTGACTATGAACATCAAAAAATGACTCATTTGATACATTTTTTATAACTTAGGAACATAATGTTTACATTTTTAAAAGCGGGGACTAAACTAAACATCCGCTCATAACTTAGGGACCAAAAAGATGTTTAAACCATAAATTGAAAGGGACAAAAGGTACTAAGAAAAATCTTTAAAAACATCTTATTTAAAAGAAAAAAAAGAGAGAAGGATTTCAATATATAACATCATATTTGTATTGGATTTAACTCAACTAGAATTGGAATCATGCAAACTACAAAAATGAATTCCTTTTGAGTTTTAAACCTTAGACATTCGTAATGCAGCAAATTAGGGCTCAGAATCAATTTGAACTATATTAAGGTCATGCAGTATAAATAAAACAATTACATTTTAAGAAGGAAAGGTTGAGATTGTTAACGTATAAAAACCAGTTATAAGAAGATGAAGCGTAATGAGTGTAGAAATTGTTGCATTCAATAATATTATTTTGTTACAGTTAATTTATCCTTTTCTAAAAAACATTAATAAAAGTAGGTGTTCCTTATGCTAGTAATTAATGTTTACAAATCAGAAAGAGTGGACATTCCCAGTAAACAAGATTGCGGTACAGGGATGAATGGTTAGGTCAGTATTTGAAATTTTCCAAATGACATTCTGTGGATGCAATAATAAGTTCATGATAATGCTTAGAATTATCTTATTTAGAATTATCTTATTTAGAATTATATGTGGATGGAATACTAAGTTCATTTCAAAAATATGTAGAAAAATTTTCAAACATTTTCAAAATTTCAATTATTATTTTAATTATTTTATGATTTGATTTCGATAATATAATAGTCGAAACCATACATTATTTTTTGTTTTGGTTTTTCAACAAAAGAAGTCAAAAGTTGTGTGAATTTTTTCAAAATTTTAAGGATATATTTGCTCTCAGTTCTTCTTAGAACCGAACCCAAATATCCTATTTTGCATCAGTTGCAAAGAAACAAAGCTATACACTTCTTTCTACTTTAGTTCCCTAATAATCAAAGCCGATATATGTATGCGAAAATTATCAAAATTTATACTATTATTTTAATTATTTTATCTGAAAAGGAGACATATCTTTGGTTATACAATAATCTACGCCTTTTTTGCTTTGATTACCTAACAACCGAAGCTGACAAATGTGGGAAAATTTTCATAATTTTCATCATTATTTTAATTATTTTATTTAAACAAAGGATTTGGTTTCAATTATACAATAACCAAAGTCATGCATTCTTTTTTGTTTCGATTCCTCAGGAACTGAGGTCGATAGGTATGTGAAAATTTCCAAAATTTCTTTTAGTTCTTTTAAGAACTTTTCTACTTTATCTCAGTTCATACCGAAGTCATACATCGTTTTTTCTTTAGTTTTTAAAAAACCAAGGCCAAAAGTTACATAAAATTTTTTAAAATTTTTCAAAATTTTAAATTATTTTATCAAAGAGAGAGGATTTGGCTTTGTTTTTTTTATAATCGAAGCATAATGTGTTTTCTAGAGTTATTTTTATGAAAATTTTTTGAAGACACCACTATTTTCTATCTCTCTCCACTGTTCTAGTTCTTTGCAAATGCCTTTTTGCCACTATCCTTCACTGTTTTTGTTGTCAAACGCCACCACCTCGTTGCTTCACTACTACTTCCACTCCTTCCCCTCCTCCATTCTCCTCTATTTCTTTCCATTCCATGTTCCTAACTTCATAATCTTCACTTTGCTTCCATTTTGAAAATGAGAGAGGTTTGCTCAAGTTTCTTTTTCTGTTTTTTTATTTGAAAGGTTAAACAACAAGTATTTTTACTCATACTAGATGCAATTTGTCACTTGGTACTTCAAAGATTTGCTAAACATTCAGTTCCAACTTGTTTTGTGTTATTAGGTTCATGAAAAATTTTAAATTTTTATAAATATGTTTTTAATATTTTTTTTTGTATATTTATGTTAAATTATGTTTTTTTATGTTTGATATATTTTTCTTATGTTTGATATAATGTTGTATTAGTATTTAGCCCATTTATTTGTTCTAAGGATAACATATTCTTGTATCTAGATTTTAGTTTATTATGGGTGTGATAAATATAATGTGTTGTTTTTGTGTTAATTCTTTGGAATTTCTTCTAGGTTTAATCTGTAGGAAGAAAAAAAAAACAAAAAACTATTTAAAAAATGCCTACATTAAGCTTCAGTTATAACTGTAACTGAAAGATGAAGTGGTATTTGTCTTCGGTTCTAGAATAACCTGAGCCTAAAATACCTTTTTTATTTAAAATATTTTTAATTTTAAAGATATTTAGCCTTAATTATTTTAAGAATAAAGGTCAAATACTCTTAAAATTAAATAATTTTTTTCATTCAAAGAGTTTAGGCTTTAGTTATCGAAACATTTTTCTTTTATATTTGTTATTATTTGTTTATGGTTTCAAAGTATTAGAGACAATCTAGACAGAGAAAATGAGAAAAATGGTGAGGAAGGAATATATCGAAAAGAAAAGGAGGAGACTAAGTTAAGCAAAAAAATTGCGTTGGCCCGTGTAGGAAAGAGAAAACAATATGGATAAAAAAATATGAAGTACCTGAAAAAAAAACTAGAATGGAGGTTAAATAATGTTACAGAAAACTTTTGTGAAGAAGATAATTTAATAGTTTTGTCGAGGTTTGAAAAGTTTATGTAATTTATTAGACACTCGACTTTAAAATTTTGTTCAAACTATAAGCTTTTTAGCAAATGTTTTTCAATTGTTTAAATATGTTTGGTGCAGCGTTTTGATAAAACAAGCTCTTAATAAAATATGTTTGACGATAAGAGTTTTTGTAGTGATTAAAGTAATGTACAACTACAGGATTTGTAACAAAAGTGTTTAGAAAGAATAAAGCAATAAACATACATATATTTTTATACTAGTTCATTCTACCGAGTTACGTCCTGTCTCCTGTAACACTTTAGAGGATTCCATTATAATCTTCAATAAGATTACAACTGAATATTTTCACCATTCATGGTATTCCTAGTCACTCCAAGTAACTACTATTACTTTGACTAATACTAAGTTTCGAGATTAGATTAAAATATTTTTTTGTATTTTATTATGGTTGAGGTTTAAATTTATATGTTTGTTTCTAAATCAAATAAAAAGTAATGATTTTGCCTTTGAATTAATTGGTGAGATGTTTAAATCTATAAATGAAACTTTAATTTAATTTAAAAGTTTTCATGTGATTAAATGTATTTTTATTAATAATTAAGATTTTATTTTAATTAAAGATAATCACTTTAACTAAAATTAATCAACACTTTACTTTGCTTTTTATTTGGTGGAGAGACAAAGGAATGATTAGACATTTAAAAATTTTATTGACATTTTAATTAAAAGCAATAACGTGAACCAATAAATTTGACACTTTATATTATAATAATTAACTTAATAAATTTTTAGATAATGAATGATGAATCTATTTTGAAATATCAATGAAATTGACCTTTTTTACTATCATTGCTTTTTGAGTTTATTTACTTGTTTTTTACTTTATTGCTTTTTAAATTGCATAAAACCAATCTTTTCTTTATAATAATAGTATTGGACACTTTTATGTTAACATAGAATAAGCATTTACATGTTAATTATTTTAAGTGTATATTTAAGCATAATATCTTTAGCATAATTTTGTATCATTAGTATAAAAATAGCGTACAACGTCAAATATTTTTTGCCTTTTATGTCGAATTCGAGAATGACGTTACATTAGGAGACGTTAAATTAATGTCGAAATTAACATCGAATTTTTTCAATATAAGATGTTAATTTAACGTCGAATTTTGTCAATATACGATGTTAATCAATTTATTTTTATTTTTTAATTAATTGTGATCTTTTTTACAACTCTACAAGACCTGAAAAGTAGAAAAACAACAAATTTCAGTTTTTAGTATTTTATAAAACATGAACTATGAACAGTAATACATGATCAATCAAAGAACAATATCAAACAACAAAGAAGTTCAACAAAAAAATAAAAAACAAGTTATCAACAAATAAGTTCTTCAAAATGAAAACTAACCTTTAAAAGGTGGATTCATTGGAATAAAGTGCTCTCACCAGTGAGAGAGAAATCCGAATGTGCCTATATATGAAGGATAAGAACACGAAAATAATCGGTAAAAACAAACAAAAATCATACCTAAAGTAGTTAACTAACATGCATTTGTATCAAATTAAAGAAAGATTATATGTGATCGTTACTTTGTTCGAAAAAAATTTGAGCAAAAAAAATGGTTTCGTGCCTAAGATAAAGTGAATGAATTTTCAATCTCCCGCTCAAATGTTTTTGAATTCACTAACTTTTAACGTCTAACGCTGGAGCATTCGACATTTTATATCTTTTTACGTCGAATTACAATTCTAAATTACGTTTAATAATTGCATTTATTTACAAAAATACCACCGATCATTTTTAATGTTGGCTATTGAGTGGTTTGATTACGTTATAAGCTCTTTTTGCATTAGTTTATTTTTATCTTTTATTATTGAAATTGTATTTCACTAACATTTCATGTAGATTTTTATAAGAATTAACTTATTGAAAATCAATTCGATATTGATGGTGGAAAGTGATTTAGGGTTAACTTTTCTCAAATTAATTAGTTAACTACTTATTTCACAATATTAAAGTTATTTTAGCTAAGTGGTAAAGGATAACTTATTAATCTCATTATTTCATTTTTTTTATTTATTTTTTCTTTAAGTGATTAGAATGCTTTTTTAGTGTATATCCTATTGTGTGATCAATAGTTCATTTGATTTGATTTGTACATGATGAATGAGTGTGTGATTTACTTAATTTTATACATGAATTGCATACAATGACTTAGTTATTTACAAAATATAAGACTAACAAAACAAACAAGTGGATTGAAAAACAGTGAATAAAACTCATGAATACAATTATATGACATGGTGCCATATTAATTGCTTTAATATTAATGGCCTATTAAATTTCTTGAAAATAACTCACATCACCAATTACAAAGTTTGACATTTTCGACAACCAACCAAGCAACAAGGACGTAGACCGATTCAATACAAAAAAGAAAAAGAAAATTGAATTAGTCAACACAATTTATTGAATTAAACTGAATTCAAGAGAAGGTACATGTACAACTAAAATTATAAAAACATTTAATTTAAAATTACAAATTATGTTGTAATTAAAATTTAGAATAAATAAATATTTTCAATATATGTCAATTATGTTTTAGTTTTATAATATATATATATATATATATATATATATATATATATATATATAATTTCTTTATAATTTATAAAAACATAGAAATTCAAGTTAAAACTAAAAATATTGGAAGTGATAAAGTGAATAAGAGATAAAAGGTTAACACAAATCTTTAAACAAAAACGTCTTATTAAAGGAAAAAAAACACCTAAAAATATTCTCCGTGACACTACTATTAGCTAAATAATAATAAATTATGATAAAATATTTGATATTTTTTGGTAATTTTTTTCTATTTTTTCTATTTTAAACTCAATTAAATCATTCACTAGAATCCCGCAAACTCCAACAAAAGAATGTCTATGTCTAATAGGTTTAAAAATAAATAATTTCCCTTATATTTATATGTAATCCCAAAATCCACTTACATATATATGCTACTTATGATTGAATGATTTTTCACCTGTAAACAATTTTGTAATGACTTATGTCTTCATAATAATATCATAATAAGATATCTAATTTTAGAATTTGGGATGTGAGAAATTCAATCATATAAAATTATTTTGTAAAATAAATAAAAAAATATGTCATATTGTATTGTTACATCATTTATTCGCATTGATTTGTACACAATCCTTGAGCTATACACATTTAGTTTAAAGTTTATAAAACTAGATACATGTAAAGGACGTAACACATAAATTAATGGTTTTATAGGTCTAGCAAAGTATGATACTTCTCTTAACAACAACGGATTATCCTTTACATCAATAATCATAATATATATATATATATATATATATATATTATCCTTCAATTGTATAAACAAATGTATGTTGAACTATTTTAATATTAATAAAATTAAAAAAAAAATCATATAAAAATTGGAATATTTTTTTGCTGTTGTAAAAATGAAACATATAAACATTTATTATAATAAACAAGTTATTTACCAATAATTATTATTATTATTATTATTATTATTATATATATGAAATAGGTATTTGTTATCTTATAATTAAGAATTGGTTATCTGTATTCTTAAATAAATTTTTTTGACAGATTTAATTTTTCTATATTTATTTGATATTATTTTCTTTTACTTTTTATTTTTTTTAAAAAATATAAATTTTATATTTTTATAATTATTTTATTTTTACATTATGTGTTAAATGAAAGTAAAAGTATCTGGTAATAGAATTAATAATCTTTTAGTTACAGAGACCCCACACTTAAGAGAACACCTACTCACATAAATGCTGCAGTTCTGCTATTGAATGCAAGCAATAGAGAAATGGTCCACGCTCACGAGCCTCAGCAAAATATCTTACTCATTTCGAGTATGAAAGGAGAAACAAAATTACAAAGAAAAAAAATTAGAAGAACAGGAATATTGGATTATAAATTAATTTATAGAGTAAAAATTCTTCTTGGGGAGTGATAAATAGTCGCAAAAAATAATTTTAGATATAGATTAGTGATTTATGATGATAATTGTTTTCTTAAATTTCTTAATCAAACGAATTAAATATGAAGTTGGAATTCATTTGTATAAGAAATGGATAGGAAAAAAAATGATGATCGACAAGCAATTATGACAGTAATGTAGTTGATATTTGACTTGGTATCTATACATTTTGAAAATGATTTGAATCAAATGCTCAACCTTTATGGAACAAAGGGTTAATTAATATTTCTTATTATGTAACAATTATCTTCTGCAGTTACTTTAGATAAAATACCATGTTGCTATCCTATAACATTTTCAAAATTGAAACCCCAAATATTTTCTAGTTTGTTATCTTTTTATACTTTATATTTTAAATCTTCAAAAAATAATACATAATATTTCACTTTAAAATGTATTAATATTAATACGTTATTAATTTTTAGTTGAATAAACTTTATAACAAAAAATTTACATTGCAAATAATAGAATTTATTTATGGATAAAATTTGTTTGTAAGTACAAAATTTATTTTGTAGAGGAAAACTATCAATAGTTTGCTGATAATAAAAAATTTCATTAGTAAAATGTTTGTCAGAAAATTTTATCGATTGTTCAAAAAATTTATTAGTAATTTTTAACGGTCAATTTTTTTTTTAATAATTAATGTTTATCTGATAAATTTTTTTATTGATAAATATTACAATATTTTTTATTTCCTCTCTTTCTTAGCCTATTTTCCTTTTTATTTTCTTTTTATTGTTCTTCTTCTTCTTCTTTTTTATTTCCTTTTCATTCTCCTTTTCACAGTAGTAATCAGTAACATCATTTTCGTTATTTCACTATCTCTTCCTCATCCTCTTCCTCTTCTTTCTTTTTTTTTTCTCCTTTTCTATTTTTCTTTCTTTTTATCTTTTTTCTTCTCACTCATCTCTAATTCAATTATAACATATATGTTATCAAATTTAATAGTAAAATTGACATCTATTTTATTGACTGATTTAAAAAATATAACTGTCAACAAATTTATCAACAAATTTTCAAAAATTTAATTATTGACAAATTTATCAATAAATCTTCTAAAAGATTGATAAATTTATTAACAAATTTTACCAAGACAAAGATCAACACCAAAGTAAAAATTTTGCGTCCATTTTATTAACAAAATTTACTGATGAATATTTTGGCTCGATTCCATAAAAAGTTTATTAATCAAAATTTTCATCGATAATAAAAATATTACTTTATTGACAAATTTAATCTATTAATAAAAATATTTGTTGATAATTAAAATTTTAAAATTTTTAAAAAAAAATTTCAATAAATTTTGTTTTATTTACAAACAGCTTTTTCATCAACAAAATACTCATTACAATATTATTTTTTTTTTTGCATAAAATTTTTTCAATAATATAGATACTTTATTTTAGTGTCGGGTTAAAAATATTAAACTTTTGAGATACTAAAATTTCACAAAGAAAATTAATTCTAATGTATTAAGTGTGAGTATTACAAAATAATAATAATAATAATATCTAAAACACTACAAATGTATTCAAGAAGGTTCTTAACAAGTGTAAAAGAAGTTATGAAACTATAAAATTAGGGGACAATAAAAAATGACTCATGCTTGAATGGAGAGAAGTTACAACTCTCTTTATCAATTTATAAATGAGATAATCATGAATCAGCGAAACTAAGTAGTTAAAGATAACTAAGATTTCGTAATCACGTCTTCTAAAATTTACTGCATGTTTCTAGAATGCTCTAAATGAAATATTTCTTTGAAAAAAGTTAAGAATATTATGAGAGTTTCTTCTCAATATTTAAAAAAAAATAAAAAATATATTTTTGACAAATTTAACAAAGTTTACAAATGAGATTTTGATTTATATTATATCATTTTGAAACCCCTGCTTCTTCATTCTTTATCTTGCCATTCTTTCTTGAAAAATCTCCATCTCATTTTTTTTCTTCTTCTAATGTTGGATTCTTTTTTCTTCTCACGATCATTTTCCTTGAAGAACATTTGACTTCAAATTTTTATTCAACTTACCTATAGAGGAAAATCTATTAACATCTACGTTTTTTTTCTCTCGAAAGTTAATTTATATTGTCACATTCAATCTTAGTTAAGTTAGTTAACATGTCATGTTAATACATGGAATGTTTACTCGAATATCAAGTTTCTAAGTTTAAAAGCGACTTTCTAATTATTTTTTCCAAAACTTGATTTTGAAATTTATCCTTAGTCATCCTCTCAAGCTTTAACTTGTTCTCTAGATTTTGACCACTTTGACAAATTTCTTCAATGCTATTAAAGTACAATGAAAGTTCTAGAAGAATATAAAAAATCTATAAAAAAAAAAAAAAAGCTTAAGATAGGAGGTAAAATCTAAACATTCTATATAAGTGATTGTAGTTATGATTTTCTAAAATAATGGTGTGGGTGAAATTGGATCTATAAATACCCATGTACAATACCATGTAAGAAAAAATCTAAGACACAACACATTCCAACTACAAAATGTTCTTCTTCCAACTACAACTTTCACGTTCTGTAAAGCCCCTATTCTAGCACTGCTCTTTCCCTTTCAAACTCTCTGAACCTTTTTCTTCTTCCTTGCATGATCCCCTCTCCACTTGATCCTAAGGTTTTTATCTTTGTTTTGTTGAACAGAAGTTGCATAAGTGATCTTGGCATCGTGGGCTTCGAAATCAACCGAATAATTTTCCAATTCTTCCACCGGTAGGTAGTTCTTCCTCTCCTCATGAAATTCTTAGAGATAGGGACATGCAACAATTTAGTTGCACGCGACTTACTTGAGTTTTCACGAAAACTTAACTCTCATTAGAATCTAAATTCTATCTTCAATTTCCCCAATTTCTTGATTTTAGGTAATTCTAGAGTATAGTCTCTACATCAAGATTTCCATCAAACATTCCGAGAGTTTGAGTTGCTGTCAATTTTGAGGTAAGGGAAGCTGGAATTTTCTCTTTTGTTTTATAAATTAGAGTTGCATGAGTTAGGATTATTATGTGAAATGTTTTGGTGAGGTTGTGTTATTTGAACTAAAATTGAGTTGTATGTGTGCATGAGATCATATGTTATTTGATTCTATAATTGTGATTCTGTAAATGGTTGTTTATGAATTGTATGGCTGTGATATAATGCTGGAATTGGACTTGTTGATGGGGAAAAACGTGTTATAGTAATTAGTAGGCAATGCTTTGAACGAATTTGGTACTTTTGAGTGAATTTAAGGAAGTGAGAGGGTGATTTGGAGCTATTGTCGTCTAAGGTGCAAGAGGACTGTTGGGATAGTTTAGATAGGTCATTTGAGACTTGTTAGAAGAGCTAAAATGGTTGGGAACTCGTTCTAAATGGTAAATTCAGTTTCTGGTCTCTATGTTGGTGAAATTATGGTTATTTGAAGGGAAGGGAAGTGGTGAATTTGAGAGGTTGAGGTCTAGGACTCTTTTGGATTGTTGAGGCAGCTTAGGCAAGTTAATTATAACTTGTTAGAACTATAAAATGGGTTAAAATGAGGTCCTAGATGGTAGAAGTGGGATTGAGTTCTTAGGTTGAGGAAAAACTAGTGTTTTGGGTGAGTTTAGAGAAAGTGAGGTGGTGGTTTTGAGTTCTAGGAGTTATAACTTGAATTAGGTAGTTGAGACAACTTAGGTAAGTCCAAAGTGACTTGTGAGAAGTGTCAAAATAGCCAAGAACAGTCCTCAAGTAGTAAATTTAGATTTGAGCCATAAGTTGAGAGAAATGAGGTTTTTGAGTGTAAATTTGTGCATAGTTGTTAGAGATTGAGGTTAGGAATGTTTATAAGCCTTTAGACAAGTTTAACTACACCTAAATTTCAAGTTAGAATGATTAGAAGTTCACCAAAAGGCCTAAAACGAAACTTAGGGGGTAGAGTTGCTCAATTATGCAGAAAAATCTGCATAATTCACGCTTGGGCGCCCCTAAGGGGCGTTTGGGCACCACTTTCTGCTGTCATGGTTGTTTTTGATAGTTTGCGGGGTTCCGAACGTCCGTTTTGGACGTTCTTTAGGTCGTTCTGGAGGTTTTAGACCCTTCCGGAACTGTTGGTAATGGTTTCAAAGTCATTTTCATTGTCTAAGTATGAGTTTATTGGATTTTAGATCGTTTGTGGTTTTTTTTTGAAGTGAAATTAATGTTATATATATGTTTGTATGCAAAGTAAAGTTGAAGGGTTACTTGTACATGGTTTTATATTGATTCAGTGAGATAATGTCATGGTATTTGGTGGTTCATGTGTTGAGTTAAGTTTCAAAGTAAAAGTATGGTTATTGGACGTAATTCCATGATCCTCAAGGGAGGTTACATGGTGATGCCACTGTAGTTTGTCGTGATTGATCGTATGAATGGCCGGAGTTCAGGATGGGGTTTACCTTGACATTCTAATGACCATCCATGCTCAATTAGAGAGTGATGAGTCATGTGGTGAGAATAGGAGGAGGTCCTAGTCTTGGGTGTCTCCATTTTATATGGGCCAAGATGAGTTTGGTTGGACTTACACTTGTGTGTGGTCGGGTGAAACCCCTCGGCAATGGCTTTGCAAAGCAGTAGGGCCACCACAAGTGCACAAACCCCTGGAACTCGACATTTCATACTAGTCCGGACGGTCAAATCACGGGGTCTGTCATTGGTATCAATCAAATGCATTCATTTATAGTTTGTGTTGTATTATTGTCATTACATGCTTGAAATACTTGATTGATAACATGTTTTATTTTATTATACCTAGCTTACCCTTGCATTTGTTTGTTGTATGTGCTTACCTTTCCCCCTTGCGATGATCATCCAATCCTCTGGATGTGAGCAGTAGCTGATGATGTACTCTTGGAGTGAGCATTGAAGAACGAAGAAGACACAACTTCCAGTTCTTAGGATCTTTTCTAGTTTTTGTTTTATCATGTTCTATTTTTTGGAAAAACTCTTTAGGCATCCTTAAATCTTTAGTTGGTCAAGTATTTTAGAGAATTATTAAAATTGTATCAAATTCTAAATTTCAGCCATCTTTTGGATGACTGTATGCTTAATATTGTCCTTTATTAACTCTTAACTGTTTTCTCGTACTATAATAGTTGAATCCTATTATATGTAGGTATATATAATATTTGGGATGTCACACGTTCTACTATTTTCATATTTTTTCTATCCCATCAACTATTCCTTTCACAACTTCAAAATACTAACAGTGGTATATGAGCTATGTTCGATCATCTACTAGGCGTAAATAAATTTTCCAACTAAAAAAAACTATAACTCCATTCTAGACTACTTAGAAAATATTTTCTCAACCTATGGTCACTACCAATCAAACTGTTGGGTCTCGAGGAGGAGATTCATTACGAAGACACACACCAATGAGATATGAGCTCAACCATATAAGAGATTGACACCACTCTTTACTTTCTCATTTCTATCCAATGTGGGACCTGGACTCATACTTCGATTCCCAACAATCTCCCCCTCAAGGATGAATATATCCCCTCCACATTTGTACACTCCTCCTCTAGCAGAAGCATTCCTAACCAACCACAACCCCGAGTAGCCATTCGTACCACCATTCGTCTTAACGAGACACACTCACCTGGAACTTTTTCGCCAAAAAAGACTTTCAATATAGGGACCATTGTACTCGTTTGAGTCGGTCACCAAGACGAACCATCGACTCTGATACCACTCTTGGGTCTATCAAGGAGGAGGTTCATTAGGGAGACACAAACACCAATGAGATATGAGTCCAACCATATAAGGGATTGACACCACACTCTACCCAAAACCTTAAGGCAATGAGTTAATGGGTCTTTCACCTTTATATACTGCTCTACTTTCTCATTTCTATCCAATGTACTGGGACTTGGACTTATACTTGGATTCCCAATACAAACATCATCAATTCCAGTACCTATTTTCGTAGGAGAAAATTATGATTTTTGGAGTGTAAAAATAAAGACATTCTTTTGCTCCCAAGATTTATGGAACATTATAGAAGAGGTATTCACTATTCCAGAAAGACATCTCCACCTTTAATATAACTCAAAACTAGGAGTTGAAAGAAAACAAATAAAAGGATTCAAGGGCTTTGTTTGTTCTTCAATAAATAATTAATGAAACAATCTTTTCAAGAATAATAGGTGTCACAAGTGAAAAGTAAGCTTGAAACATAATACAAGAGAAGTTTCAATGAAGTGATGATGTACAAAATGTTAAACTTCATTCTCTAACGAGAGTTTGAATTAATAAGAATGAAAGAATACAAGACCATTAAAGACTATCATTCTAGAATAAAAGAAATAGTTAGTTAGATGAGAGAAGTATTGTTGTAATAAAAATAAGCATCAAACAAACTTTTCCGAAGAACATAACCAGGAGTAACACTTATTCTATGCTAATGAAGAATCTCCAAGTGGAGAAGGAAGTTGTACTTGGATAGTGGATGTAGAAATCACATGGCCAAAGATCAAAACATCTTCAAAGACATTGATAAATCTGTTAATTTCAAGCTAGGTTGGGAAACGACACCACAATGGAGTCTCAAGGAAAAGGAACTATCATGGTGAAGACAAAGAAATGTAAGAAATTTATTAAGGACGTTTTAGTTCATAATCTTAAAGAGAATCTAAAGTATGGCCAAATGGTTCTATTCACTTTGAGAAAAATAGATGCAAAATTTATGATAGTAGAATGTTAGAAATTTGCCAAGTAAAAATGGAGAAGAGAAATAGATACTTTCCTATAAGCTTCAAACCTGAAACTAATATTTCCATGAAGGTATAAGTTAATGACTCATGGATTTGACATAGGAGATTTGGCCACTTCAACAAAATGACTTAAAGCTTCTCTATTAGAAAAACATGATGAGAGATCTTCCATGCTTGAAGGAAAATAATGAATCATGTGAAGGATGTCTCCTCGACAAACAACACCAATTACCATTCTCGACAGACAAAGCATTTAGAGAATAAGACTTATTAAAGTTTATCTATACCAATGTTTGTGGACCAAGGAGGATGTTCACTTCACAACAATAAGTATTTCATCCTCTGCATTAATGACTTCTCTAGAATGACATGAGTATATTTCTTCAAGGTAAAGTAAGAAATCTTTGGAGCACACATCTCGCGAGTTTGACAAATTCTACGAAGATGAAGGCATAAAGTGACAACTTATAGTCACATATACTCCACAAAAAATGGTATGTCAGAGAGAAAGAATCTCACAGTCATGGAGATGGCGAGATCGATGCTCAAGGAGAAAGGACTGCCAAATACTTTTTGGGTTGAAGTAGTGTATGTTGTGGTCTACCTACTCATCATATGTCCTATTAAAGCAATTCAAGACAAGATTCTAATTGAAGCTTGGAGCATGAAGAAACCATAAA
This sequence comes from Vigna radiata var. radiata, assembly GCF_000741045.1. Classification (NCBI taxonomy): domain Eukaryota; kingdom Viridiplantae; phylum Streptophyta; class Magnoliopsida; order Fabales; family Fabaceae; genus Vigna; species Vigna radiata. Next base: position 51,064 of record NW_014543415.1, on the reverse strand, counting down.
CTAAATATATAAGAGTACTTGGGTTTGTTTGTTGTATTCACGTTCCAAACCAAATGAGATACAAACTAGAAGACAAGACAGTATGAGGTATCTTCTTGGGAAATAGTACACAATGAAAAAGACTACAAAGTCTACAATCTTCAGAAAAAGAAGCTAACTACCAACAAAGACATTAAAGTAGATGAAAACACTACTTGGAATTAGGAAGAAGAGCAAATTGAAAGGAAAACATTATACATGCCCATCAATCAACCCACTATAAGTCAAGAAGATAATAATATACACGCTCAAGAATCTTTTGCAACTCCAACATTAATTCAAAATCAAGAAGAATTATCACCTGAATCTACTCCAAGACAAGTTAAGTCTTTGACAGACATATAAGAATCTAGCAACTTGGCCATAGTAGAGCTTGCAAAATGAGAAGAATGGGTCAAGCTAACAGAGACAAAAGATCAAATTGTTTATATTTTCACAAAGAGATTACCAAGACCAAGATTTGAACTACTACTCGTTGTGCTTAGAGTTACCGAGACATTAAAGTGTAATGCAAATTTTAAAAGAATATAAAAAATCCTAACATAGAAGTATTGAAATAAGCAAATTCTAGAACAATGAAGAAAAACCTAGGAGGTAAAATCTAAACAGTTTACTTAAGTGGAGAAAGTTAGGATTTTCTAAAATAATCATGTAGATGAAATGAGGTCTATAAATATCTATGTATATTACCATCTAATGTAAGATAGCACATTCCAACTACTACTACTTTCACATTTTACTATTTCTATTTTCGGTATCCCATCACCTATTCCTTCTCAGCTTCTAAATACTAACAAATGCATATCCTAAAAACTCTTTTATATAAATAGAGAACGGGAAATATATTGAGATACTTTGATTCTCTTTTTATCTGTTGAATCTTCACTCTAATTTGGATATTATAAATATCTAAGAGAAAGAAAAAATAAGCATAGAAAATATTACGAATATAAATAATTTTAATAGAAGACTTATTTTCTTAATATAAAACTATAGCAGACATTTAAATTTTACAATTTTTCTTTTAAGTCTCTAACATTTTTCTCTATTGTTTTTATTTTTTTTTTCCTCTTTGAATTTCTTCTTGTTTTGTTAAATATAAATTTTAAGTTCTGGCTTTCAATTTAAATGTTGATAAGTAATATGTGGATAAACATTTTAATAAAACAAATTTAAATATTTCGATATAATTTTTCTTCATTCTTTTTCTCACGATTTTAGTAAGACAACCAAACTCTCTAAAGTAATTATTACATCAATGTTAGTATATTTGCAGTTGGAAAATAATTGTTAACCAAAAGACAAAAGTCATAGAAATTTCACTTGTTCAAGTAGTTTAGTATTCATATCATGGTAGTATGCATGTAAAAACAAATCATGCTGAAATCAGAGTACTAACATTGTGCAGTTAACATAATACATTTATTTATTTAGAGAGTGAAATTATTTTGATAAATAACATAAGTTGTTGTTATTATTAATATACTGAAAAAAAAAAACCCTTAAATATACTAATATTCTGAGATAGAAGAAGTCTCTTGACTTTTCTTTTGTTAGGCATAATAAAGTGGGCTAACTTATGGTTTAGCTTGATTATACAAGTGTGGTAGAGTATACATTATAGCAGTGTTTCTCTTTCATTTACCTACAATCACGGAACATTCAACATCTAAAGACAACTTTTTTATTCACAAGATTTTTTCCTTAGGACATCCACAATTAATAAATATATATATATATATATATATATATATATATATATATATATATATATATATATATATATGTGTGTGTGTGTGTGTGTTTGTGTGACCAAATACCTTTCAAATTTCAGACTTCCTGTGATGTGTAAATCCAAATACTTCATTTCACGGATCTTTCATTTATCATATATTAAGTAAGCCAAATCCACATACTTTCCATGGAGGGAAAACAATTGATTGTGAGATCAATATATTCCTTTGTTTCTATGTTTTTGCTTGGCTTCAGACTACTTGTTACAGAGGCACAATCAAACTATGTGGGAGATGACTGCAGTTCCACCACCCCAAAATCTCTCAGCAGTGAATACAAAGACAACCTTAACAGTGTTCTGACATGGCTATCCTCAGATGCAGCCACAAGCAAAGGCTATAACCATAACAGCTTTGGCAACAGCACCTCTGGTGCAGATGCTGCTGTGTATGGCCTTTATGATTGCCGTGGTGATGTTTCTGGATACTTTTGTCAGTTCTGTGTTTCAACTGCTTCCAGAGAAGTTCTTCAGCGCTGCCCGAACAGGGTATCTGTTATTACATGGTATGATTTCTGCATCTTAAGGTACTCAAATGAAAACTTCTTTGGTAATGTTACAGTAGACCCAGCATGGAATCATACTGGATCAAAAAATGTCTCTAGTTCAGAAGAGATTCAAAAGGGTGAGGGTTTTATGAGAAGTTTGATCAGAAAAGCTACTGTGGAGACCAACCAGTTGTATTATATGGATGGCTTCAATTTGAGTTCCACTGAGAGAAGGTATGGCTTGGTTCAATGCAGTAGAGATCTCACAAGAGAAGGGTGCAGAGAATGCTTAGAGACCATGTTAGCAAAAGTTCCCAAATGCTGTGAGCATAAGTTGGGGTGGCAAGTTTCCAGTGCAAGTTGTCTCATAAAGTATGATGACTATATTTTCTACCTTCTTCACAATCCAGCATCTTCTGTGCCTTATACTCAAATAGGTGACGCTAAATTCAATAGTTTCTTCTTCTATAATATACTAATAATAATAATATTACTCTCTTCTAAACTATGAATAATGTATAATTTCCTCAGATTATTACATGAGTCAGTTTGTTATTTTGTATATATATATAAGTCTGGTTATCAAATCTTGAAAATCCGTCTTAAAGACTAGTGTGCTTGTTTTATATTGTCGTTACAGCCAGACAAAAGGGTGGTAGTAAGGCAAAACTATTGATCATTGGCTTAAGCGTGCTGGGCGCAGTAGCTTTGCTATGTTTCAGTGTTTATTGCTTCTGGTTCAGAAAAAGAGCTAGAACTGGAAGAAGAACTGGTAATTTCCTCCAACAAAACATGCTATAATTTGTTTGATATTATCTTAATTCACATACTCAAATATAAAATCCAAAACTTGTCTTCGCCGTAGGTGGACGTATTCCTGAGACCATTCGTCTATCATCATATCACAATGTTCAAACTGAGGAAACACTGAATCCAGACATCTCTACAATCCCATTAATCACAATTCTACAAAGTACTGATAACTTTTCAGAAGCATCTAAGCTAGGGGAAGGTGGATTTGGCCCCGTTTACAAGGTAGACTAGGAATTTATGGCATAGATTTTTACTTCTATCATTTTCTATGTCCTTTAGCCTTATATTTATCCGATCTTTTATCAGGGAGTTCTACCAGATGGAAGACAAATTGCAGTCAAAAGACTCTCAGAATCTTCTGGTCAAGGGTCAGAAGAATTCAAGAATGAAGTAATGTTCATAGCTAAATTGCAACATCGCAACCTTGTAAGACTTTTGGCATGCTGTTTGGAGGAAAAAGAGAAGATACTTGTATATGAGTATATGAATAACGCAAGTCTCGACTTTCACCTCTTTGGTATGTTATTATCTTTGGTTTAGAAAACCATATCCCGTTTGGTTCAAAAATAGACCACATAAATAACAGTGTTTATGTGGCATCCGTTGCATCAATTGTTTCTTCAATATTTTGATTCATAATTATTCTTGTCTATGGAAACAAGTCAAATGGTGCTGCTATCAGTGGGACTAAAAGTAGTTAGGACGTATAAAGGACATTTATTGTACATAAGTAGTAGGTAGCACCAATTATTATAGTTAATACTCAAAAAAATTTGCATATCTTTTAGCTGTTCATGATGTGTATATATTTTCAGATGAGAGAAAGAAAAGACAGTTGGATTGGAAACTAAGATTAAGCATCATAAATGGCATAGCAAAAGGACTTTTATACCTTCACGAGGATTCTAGACTCAAAGTTATTCACAGAGATCTCAAAGCTAGTAATGTTTTATTAGATGATGAAATGAATCCTAAAATATCAGACTTTGGATTGGCAAGATCATTTGAGAAAGGCCAGAACCAAGCAAATACAAGACGAGTAATGGGCACATAGTAAGTTCTACTTATACCAAACAATCTGTAAATTTAAACATATACTTCAATATAAAATTTATCAAAGTTTTACATACTTCAATAGTTTGTTACATATACTTCAATATAAAATTAAACAATTTTGTTGATTTTCCTTTAGTGGATACATGGCTCCAGAATACGCTATGGAAGGATTGTTTTCAGTGAAATCTGATGTTTTCAGCTATGGGGTTCTTGTTCTGGAAATCATTTGTGGGAAAAAGAACAGTGGATTCTATCTATCAGAATGTGGTCAAAGTCTTACATTATATGTGAGTATTCAGCGTTACCCAATCAAGGCTTTAGAATAAAATATAAACTCAATCTTTCCTCTCATCTTTTTCTAAATTTTCTTTCATCTCGTGCAAATCAAGAAACTAATTATTCAGCATGTTAACTAAAGCTTATGAAATTTAAAAAAATTGCAATTATTTGCAGGCTTGGAAAGTTTGGTGTGAAGGAGAATGCTTGAAACTAATGGATCCAGTGTTGGAGGAAAGTTGTATAGAGAGTGAATTTGTGAAGTGCATGCACATTGGTCTGTTGTGTGTTCAAGAAGATGCAGCAGATAGACCAACAATGTCCACTGTAGTTGTAATGCTAGCTAGTGACATGATGTCTCTTCCAAAACCTAACCAACCAGCATTTTCAGTAGGAAGAATGACATTAGATGATGCATCTACTTCAAAAAGTTCCAAGAATCTTTCCATTAATGATGTAACTGTCTCTAACATTTTTCCAAGATAGTGGAAACTTTCATACACAAACCTCTTTCCGTACATGCTTTCAAAAGCAATAAGAAATTGAAGACAAATAATTTCCAGATGAAAACAAAAAGTATATCTCAGGTCTTCTATGAGGCAAATCAGACAGTTTTCCATTTTGATGTATTCTGGTATCACATTTGCTACAAGAAAAAGTTAATGTTAGAAGTATAGAAGGTGCGAATGTTTACATATATGTTTGGTTAATGTATTAAAAAATAATGAAGTTTTTAGTTTCAAGTCTTGTATCAAATTGTTTGTGAAAGAAAATAAGAATCTAACTTAGTAAATTAAGAAAAAGTTTCAATACAATAAAATTATGATCATACATTTATTAACTTATTTAACATGATAAATAATTAAATATTTTAATAAAAGCCTCTTACTATTTTTTGTTTTTTTAAAAAATATATTATTTATAACAAATCAAATTGAAGTCATTTTTAGGATTTATTATTAAGGTTTATACCCTCATATGGTCTCGTATTTGTACGAGAATCTCAAGTGGGTCCTTATATTTCCAGCAGCCCCAATTGGGTCATAATATTTGTAAAATTGAGTTAATTTTTCCCTAACCGTTAAGTTGTCACAGACGGCGTTAGTTGGTACTAACGTGTTGCATAATTAATACGCTGATATCAAAATATTTTATTACGTGGAATTTTTATTTAACTTAAGAGATTATGACATGGCAACCCTTAGTCATTCTCTTCTTTTCCTTTGTTTTGATCTTTTATCTTGTGTAAGAAAAGTGGTTGCGATGGCTTCATGATGGTGCAACCAAGTGGCATTCACGGTGGCTCGCAGCGGCGTGTTGAGTGTTGTTCTTCTTTCCCCTCTTTTTATGCGATGTTTCACATTGGAAGGAGGAACTTCTTCACTCTTCTCTTTTTGGTTCTGTTCTAGTTGCAAGGAGGAGGTAGCTGGGAAATAAAAAAGAGATTATTTTATGGGTACCGTGGGATTGGGTAAATTGGATTCCTTAAAATATTCTGGAGAGAAAAAAATTTAGGAGAAGTAATTTACTAGGGGCTTAGGTTTCTTTTCTTTTAATTACTTATAACAAGTTAATTGTGAAAATGGATGATTCAGAACCAGAAAGTATTTCATTTGTCATAATTGTTCAAAAAAGGAAGTAATTTGTTGGTGAGTTCGCTTTATGATGTAAAGTGCGACTGTGGGTAATCGATGAGGAACGAAATAGCTTGAGTTTGAGAACCAACTCGTGCAACTCGCGGTTAAATCCCTGGGAGATTCAGTCCTGGAGTTGAGAGAGAAAATAGTGGTCAACGGTACCTTCACCACCGCCCAACACGCCAACTTTCGAGTGTCAGAGTTTTTGTATCTCCTTTCTCGAGCGCCAGAGACTTCCTCCCTTTCTCAAGGACTAGAGACTGTATCTTGTGAGGGAAAAACCTCTTTGCATCCTGTGAGCTCGTGGAAGCAGTGCCATTGAGAGGCACCATAGACGCGAGAAGCTCGGTGCAAGCCATTTTCCCCCTTTTTTGCTGGAACCGGAACCCTAAGAGAGTGAAAAGTCCCAATTTGATTTTGCAAAGCTTGCAAAGGCGAATGAGAGCCCCTTTGAGAGGCATTTGGGACGCAATTGAGAAGGTCGATGGAAGGCAATGGCGATTTCGAGTGAGAATTTGAGAAAGCCCCATCTCCCAGTTTAGGGGACAACCCCAAAATGGGGATTTCAAGTGGTCAATGACCACCTTCACGGACCATGGTAAGCTTGTTTTTTGTTTTTTTGTTTCTTCAGAAGTTGTGTTTCTTCAGAAGTTGTTTCTTCACAGACCATGGTAACCTTGATTTTGTGGTCAAAAGTGCAGATGAATGTGTGAATGTTCCTAGGTATTTTGTTGAATGAGTGATTCTAAGATTATTAATCTCAAGTATATGTTTTGAAAAAAAAAATGTTTTCTTCCTTTTAAATTAATTTTGGAAAAGTTATTTCTTCGATGGTGGCTTTAACGACGGGGCTGGAGAAATTGGCTTTAACTGTTCGAGCTCAACTTTGATGGCGAGGAGAGGCTACTACTGTTGCTTTAGGTAGTCGGGTTTCATCCTGTATAACGTATCTTCTTCGATTTGGTTGAGATGTTAACCAAATTGTTGCCAAGTGAAAACAGCGACGAAAGATGCTTGAAGCTTCTACCTTTTCCTCAAGATTGGAAGATCATGTTCGAGGAGAAAAAAATGATTGAGAATACCTAAGGCTCAAAAGGAAAGATGAAGACGGTGGAAGATGATGAACACAGTGAGGGATGATGAAGACTCTAAATCCCAAACATTTCCAATTAAATTTTGTGCTATATCATAAACTGTTTACCTAAAAGGAAATCCACGTAATATAACATTGTTATGTCAACATTTTAAGTGTGCACCACGTCAACAAATTTTAACGCCATCTATGACAACTTAATGGTTAGGGCAAAATTAGCTCAATTTTACAAATATTATGACCCAATTGAGACCGTTGCAAATATGAGGACTCAATTGAGATTCTCATACAAATACGAGGACCATCCGAAGGTTTAAACCTATTATTAATAAGCGTGATTTCGGGATAAAAAGTATATTGATCTTAGATAGATAATTGCAACTATATTCCTGATTTGATTAGAGTGGGGAATAAAATATTGGATTTTAGGATACTTATTCAAATTGTAATTCCATCGATATATAATTTAAATCCTAAATACTTATCAATTAATGATTTTATCTGATAAAAAATATTACTTAATCAATCAAAATTAAAAAATAATTATAAAGTTGAATATATTTTTAATACATATATCATCTTACTATAATCATAAGCGTAATTTTGTAGACAGCTGACAAGATCCTAGTTGTGATTGGAATGATTTTGATGACGAAAATTTAATCCCTTATTGTACTAAGGGGAAATCTACCAATAAAAGACTCTTCAACACTCAAGTCGGTGAAAGAGTTTGAGATCTTTATGAATATACTAAGTATGAGTAATTATCAAGTCAGTATTCCATTGGAAATACTAATTGTATTTATAGGATCAACATGGGTTATAGGCCTATGTTCCTATTGGAATGCTCTTGATGAGGAGAATTGAATCCCTTATTTTTCTGAGGGGGGAGATCCACCTGCAAAAGACTCTCCAACACTCAAGTCAGTAAGAGAGTCTAGGATCTTTACGATATAGTGAGTATGAGTAATTATCATGTGGGTATTTCTTTGGAAATACTAATTGTATTTATAGGATTAACATGGGTTGTGGGCCTATGTTCCTATTGGAATAATTCTTACCTCAAGCATATGATAAGGTGTAGTTAATAATAACAAAACTATAAATAATAATCATAATACCAAATTGTTTAGAATTGTTATGATATGTGGATATGGTCTAAATAGACGAAGGTTTGGATTACTTTATAATGAAGAGGCTTAAAAGGCCTTATTAGGTTGTACTCTTTTAAATGCCTATTGGCCTGGTTAGGGTTTAGGGCTTACGGTTTAGGGTTTAAGGTTTAGGGTTTAGCGTTTAGGGTTAGGGTTTAGGGTTTAGGAATTAGGGTTTAGGGTTTAGGGATTAAGGTTTAGGGATTAGGGTTTATGGTTTAGGGGTTAGGGTTAGGGTTTAGGGTTTTGGGTTTTGGGTTTTGGGCTTAGGGTTTAGACTTCCAGGTTTCGAGTTTAGGCTTTCGGGTTTAGGGTTTAGAGTTTAAAGTTTAGGGTTTAGGGTTTAGGGTTTTGGATTTAAGGTTTAGGGATTAGGATTTAGGGTTTATGGTTTAGGGTTTAGGGTTTAGGATATAGGGTATAGGGTTTAAGGTATAGGGCATAGGGTTTAGGGTTTAGGGATTCGGGTTTACGGGTTAGGGTTTATGGTTTAGGGTTTAGGGGTTAGGGGTAGGGTTTAGGGGTTAGGGTTTCGATTTCGGGTTTAGGGTTTAGGGTTTAGGGTTTCGAGTTTAGGGTTTAGGGTTTAGGGATTAGGTTTTAGGGATTAGGGTTTAGGGATTAGGGTTTAGGGATTAGGGTTTAGCGTTTAGGGTTTTGGGTTTTGGGTTTTGGGTGTAGGGTGTATGGTTTTGGGTTTTGGGTTTTGGGATTTGGGTTTAGGGTTTAGGATATAGGGTTTAGGGTTTAGGGTTTTGGATTTTGAGTTTTGGGTTTTGGGTTGTGGGTTAAGGGTGTAGGGTTTTGGGTTTTGGGTTTAGGGTTTAGGATTTTGGGTTTAGGGTTGTGGGTTTTGGGTTTAGTGTGTAGGGTATTACGTATAGGGTTTAGGGTTTAGGGTTTAGGGTTTGGGGTGTAGGGTTTAGGGTTTAGGGTTAAGGGTTTAAGGTTTAGGGTTTTGGGTTTAGTGTTTAGGGTATAAAGTTTAGGGTTTAGGGTTTAGGGTTTTGGGTTTAGGGTTTAAGGGTTTAGGTTTGAGGGTTGGAGGATTTGAGGGTTTAGGGTTTAGGGTTTAGTGCGACTGTGGGTAATCGATGAGGAACGAAATAGCTTGAGTTTGAGAACCAGCTCGTGCAACTCGCAGTTAAATCCCTAGGAGATTCGGTCCTATAGCTGAGAGAGAAAATGATGGTCAACCTGTTTGCATCCTATGACTTCCCCCTTTCTCAAGGACTAAAGACTGCATCTTGTGAGTGAAAAACTTGTTTGCATCCTATGAGCTCGTGGAAGCAGTGCCATTAAGAGGCATCATAGAAGCGAGAAGCTCGGTGCAAGCCATTTTCCCCCTTTTTTGCTGGAACGCTAAAAGAATGAAAAGTCCCAATTTGATTTTGCAAAGCTTGCAAAGGCAAATGAGAGCCCCTTTGAGAGGCATTTGGGACGTAATTGAGAAGGTCGGTGGAAGGAAATGGCGATTTCAAGTGAGAATTTGAGAAAGCCCCATCTCCCAGTTTAGGGGACAACCCCAAAATGGGGATTTCAAGTGGTCAATGACCACCTCGTCAGACCATGGTAATTTTTTTTTTCTTCAGAAGTTGTGTTTCTTCAGAAATTTTTTCTTCACAGACCATGGTAACCTTGATTTTGTGGTCAAAATTGCAGATGAATGTGTGAATGTTCCTAGGTATTTCGTTGAATGTGTGATCCTAAGATTATTAATCTCAAGTATATGTTTTGAAAAAATGCTTTTTTCTTCCTTTTAAATTAATTTTGGAAAAGTTATTTCTTCGATGGTGGCTTTAACGGCGGGGCTGGAGAAACTGGCTTTAACTGTTCGAGCTCAACTTTGATGGTGAGGAGAGGGTGCTACTGTTGCTTTGGATAGTCGGGTTTCATCCTGTCACTAGTAAAAAAACACTTTTTTAACTCGCCATTTATGTCGTGGTTTTGTAAAAACCAAAGCATTTGAAGAAGCGGTGGCAGTTTTGAAATTAAAATGAAATTATATGCTTCAGGTGTACAAAGAACTGAGGCATAAACCTGATACTGCTTCGGTTGACGCAGGACCGAGGCATTAGAACTCGCACCTTTTCAAGTGAAGCAGCTTTCCATCTAACAGAAGGAGCTACGGCCCCGGTTTAGTAGCAGAACCGAGGCATTAGGTGTTGCCCCTTTTTCCAGTGAGCCAGACTACTCTACTGCTACTACCAAACCAAAACTCCTTCTCTTCTTTCTCCCTTCATTCTTTAAACAACCCTTCAACCCTTCATCCTTTAAACCAAAACTCTACTGCTACTACCAAACCCTGGTCTTATGCTTCCCCCTATGTGCCTCTGCATCACCACTCTAACTACTGCCCTGGCCTTATGCTTTCCCGTGCTGTCGCTCCCCGTCCTGGACCCTGACAACGCGACACCACTGCCGGCCATGGTGCCTCCGCCGGTCGTGGTGCCTCTACGGGTGGTGGATTCTGGGTCCCTTTCCCGACCATCCTCGCCTTCCGAGATCAAGCCCAAATGGCCTCTTAGGGTTTTTTTTAACCTAAAAATCAGATTTAGGTTTCAAGCGTAGACTTGGGTTTTTTTTAACCCAAATGACCACTGTCGCAAGTTCCACGACTTTTGCACGACCTCCTCAGCATCCTCAATGTCGTGCTTCGCAACTTCGTTGTCATTTTCATCGTTGCACGACAGCGCCTGAAGTGGTTGTAGTGATGGAGCGAGCGACTTGAGGGACCAGGTGGGGAGTGCGAATCGGTTGCGGACAGTCCTGGATCCAAGGCGGTGGGTGCCAGAGTCGGGGTTAAAGTCAGGTTCGGAGGCGTGGGAGGAGGGGCAACAGCGGTGGTGATGCATTGTGTTGGTGTGGTGGTTCTTGCGCTGGCTCCCAATTTCAAGAAGGGAAGGGCGAAGTTGTGTAGAGGTTGGGATTTCACCGGAGGCCGTGCCGGTGCAGTGGACATTCGGAAACGCAGAAAGCTGGTTCTTCCTTCCCTACTCACTCTTCTCTTTGTTGTTAGCATTGTTTTTTAGGCCAGTGAGGTTACTGATTTTGGCATTGCAACCTGATTTGGGCATTGTAACCTGATAATTTGGATTCCTGATCATCTTCATGCATACCGCATCGGAACCCAATCCTAAATTCTGGAAAAAAAAAAACACGCTATTACTTTGATTATTTAAGAACTGAGTCATCATCTTATTCGTTTTACCTCAGTTCTTGACCGAGGCATAAAACCTATCCCTTTTACCTCGTCCGCATATGCCTCGGTTGTAGAACCGATGCCTATGAGCAAAATTAACCGGTGACAATTCCCTTTACTACACTAGTGTGTAAAACGTATCTTCTTTGTTTTGGTTGAGATGTTAACCAAATTGACGAAAGATGCTTGAAGCTTCTACCTTTTCCTCAAGATCGGAAGATCATGTTCGAGGAGAAAAAAATGATTAAGAATACCTAAGGCTCCAAAGGAAAGATGAAGACGGTGGAAGATGATGAAGACTCTGAATCCCAAATATTTCCAATTAAATTTTGTGCTATGTCATAAACTGTTTACCTAAAAAAATCCATGTAATATAACACTGCTATGTGATAACAGTTGATTTAACGTGTTTGTGTGTGTATATTTTGTGAACAAATCAACTCCTTCATAGATTTTACCTTGTTTTATCCTCAAGTATAGTGTGTTACCTAGTTTTCTTGTGCTTTATTTAGTATATGCTTGTTTTTGCCTATAATCTCTTTGTTTGAGTGTTTGAAATAAATGAACAGGAAGCAATTCTAGTGGAGGAAAACAAGCAAGAACTCAAACGAACATGTTTTGGAACAATATAAGATCCATTTGAAGCAAATACCCATGTTGGACGCCTTTGGAAGCGCACAAGAGCCTGAATTTTAGAATGCTGTTAAAACTGTCACGCATGGGCGACCCTTGGGTTTAGGGTTTCGGGTTTCGGGTTTAGGGTTTAGGGTTTAGGGTTTACAGTTTCGGGTTTAGGGTTTAGGTTTAGGGTTTAGGGTTTAGAATTTAGGGATTAAACTTTAGGGTTTAGGGTTTACAATTTACGGTTTACGGTATAGGGTTTGGGGTTTAAAGTATAGGGTATAGGGTTTAGGGTTTAGGGTTTACGATTTACGGTTTACGGTATAGGGTTTGGGGTTTAGAGTATAGGTTATAGGGTTTAGGGTTTAGGGATTAGGGTTTAGGGTTTACGGTTTAAGGATTTGGATTTAGGGTTTAGGGTTTAAGGATTAGGGTTTAGGGTTTAAGGTATAGGATGTAAGGTTTTGGGTTTTGGGTTTAGTGTTTAGGGTTTTGGGTTTATGGTTTAGGGTTTAGGGTTTAGTGTATAGGGATTAGGGTTTAGGGTTTAGGGTTTAGGGATTTGGGTTTAGGGTTTAGGGTTTAGGGTTTAGGGTTTAGGGTTTTGGGTTTTGGGTTTTGGGTTTAGGGTTTAGGGTTTAGGGTTTAGGGTTTATGGTTTGGGGTTTGGGGTTTGGGATTTAGGGTATAGGGTTTAGGGTTTAGGGTTTAGTGTTTAGGGATTTGGGTTTAGGATTTAGAGATTAGGGTTTATGGTTTAGGATTTGGGGTTTAGGGTTTAGGGTTTATGGTTTGGGGTTTAGGGTTTGAGATTTAGGGTTTAGGGTGTAGGGTTTAGGGTTTAGGATTTAGGGTTTTGGGTTTAGGGTTTAGGGTTTTGGGTTTAGGGTTTTGGGTTTTGGGTTTAGGGTTTTGGGTTTAGGGTTTAGGGTTTAGGGTTTAGGGTTTTGGGT
>NW_014543415.1:23668-37930 GCF_000741045.1 Vigna radiata var. radiata | reverse complement strand
GTTTAGGGTTTAGGGTTTTGGGTATAGGGTTTAGGGTTTTTGGTTTAGGGTTTAGGGTTTTGGGTTTAGGGTTTAGGGTTTAGGGTTTAGGGTTTAGGGTATAGGGTTTAGGGTTTAGGGTTTAGGGTTTTGGGTTTTGGGTTTAGGGTTTAGGGTTTTGGGTTTAGGGTTTAGGGATTAGGGTTTAGGGTTAAGCGTTTAGGGTTTTGGGTTTTGGGTTTTGGGTTTAGTGTTTAGTGTTTAGGGATTAGGGTTTAGTGTTTAGGGATTAGGGTTTAGGGTTTAGTGTTTAGGGTTTATGGTTTGGGGTTTGAGGTTTAGGGTTTGGGATTTAGAGTATTAGGGTTTAGGGTTTAGGGTTTATGGTTTGGGGTTTATGGTTTAGGGTTTAGGGTTTGGGATTTAAGGTGTAGGGTTTAGGGTTTGAGGTTTAGGGTATAAGGTTTAGGGTATAGGGTGTAGGGTTTAGGGTGTAGGGTTTAGGGTTTAGGGTTTCGGGTTTTGGGTTTCAGGTTTAGGGTTTGGGGTTTGGGGTTTAGGGTTTAGGGTTTTGGGTTTTGGGTTTAGGTTTTTGGGTTTTGGATTTAGGTTTTTGGGTTTAGGGTTTAGGGTTTAGGGTTTTGGGTTTAGGGTTTAGGGTTTAGGGTTTTGGGTTTAGGGTTTTGGATTTTGGGTTTTGGATTTTGGGTTTAGGGTTTATGGTATAGGGTTTAGGGTTTAGGGTTTTAGGTTTTGGGGTTAGGGTTTTGGGTTTTGGGTTTTGGGTTTAGGGTTTTGGGTTTTGGGTTTAGGGTTTAGGGTTTAGGGATTAGGGTATATGGTTAAGGGTTTAGGGTTTAGGGTTTAGTGTTTAGGGTTTAGGGTTTAGGGTTTAGAGTTTAAGGTTTAGGGATTAGGGATTAGGGTTTAGGATTTAGTGTTTAGGGTTTAGGGTTTGGGGTTTATGGTTTGGGGTTTGAGGTTTAGGGTTTGGGATTTAGAGTATTAGGGTTTAGGGTTTCTGTTTAGGGTTTAGTGTTTAGGGAGTAGGTTTTAGGGTTTAGAGATTAGGGTTTAGGGTTTAGGGTTTAGTGTTTAGGGAGTAGGTTTTAGGGTTTAGAGATTAGGGTTTAGGGTTTAGGGTTTATGGTTTGGGGTTTAGGGTTTATGGTTTGGGATTTATGGTAGAGATTTGACATCAATTATGCAGCCACTGAAACTATACATCCTTTTCCGCTTCAGTTTTTAAAGAATTGAGGTCGAAAGTTCCATTAAAATTTTCAATTTTTTTTTAGTTATTTCATCTGAGTGAGAGAATATGGCTTGAGTTTTTATGATAACCAAAGTATAATATGTTGTCTAGTGTTATTTTTAACGAATTTTTTATGAAGGGGTCTTTGTTTTCTATTTTCATCCATTGTTTTGGTTCTATGCAAACCTCGATTTGCCACCATCCTCCATTGTTTTCATCGTCAAATGTTACTACATCATCGCTTAACTGCTATTACTACTCTTCCACTCGTCCAGTCCTTCATTCTCCTTTCTTCCCTTCCCTTACATGTCCCTAATTCCATAATCTGCACTTTGCTTCCATTTTGAAATCACAAAAGAAAGGTTACTCAAGTTTTGTTTTCCTATTTTTTTATTTTCAAATGCTAATGCAAATATTTTTTGTTCAGGTTCTTCACACTAGACACAATTTGTCACTTGGTACTCTAAAGATTTGGGAGGCTTCCATATCCAACTTGTTATGTATTCCCAAGTCTATGAAAAATTTTAAATTTTTTGTAGATATGTTTTTAATATTTCTTTCTTGTACATCTATGTTAAAGTATTTTTTTTATATATAATGTATTTTTCGTATGTTTGATATATGTTGCATTAATATTTAGCACATTTACTTATTGTAGGCATAACATATTCTTATATCAAGATTCTAGCTTATTATAGGTATTATAAATACAATGTCTTGTTTTTGTGTTGGTTTTGTGGTATTTTGTGGATATTTAATATGTAAGAAGAAACAAAAACAAAAAAAATATTAAAGAAACATCTACATTATGGTCGGATTTGGCTTCAGTTATGAAAGAACTGAAGCCTGCTACTCTTTTTGATTTAAAACATTATTCAACTTTAAAGGTTTTTTTTTTTTTTTCTCGCTTCTTTTAAAAATCAAGACCAAATACCTTTAAAATTAAATTTTAGGAAGAGTTTAGGCTTTGATTCAAATAGCAACAGAAGTCTAGTCCATATTTATTTTATATTTGTTATTATTTATTTATGAATTCAAGGGATTGGAGACAATATGAAAAGAGAAATGAAAAAATTTGTTAGGAAAGAATAAATCAGAAAGAAAAGAAGAAGGAGAATGAGCTCAGTTAAGTATTTAAAAAACACTAGAAGGGGTTGAATAGTACAAAATATTTGTACAATTACTTTCCTTCTTGCCTAAATGTTTATCTTATAAAACCTGCAGTTGAGTTTTTATTTCTAATCGCACGAACTTTACAAACTAAATGATTACTATTAAACAAAAGAAGTTCCTATAAACTCTATAGTATATATCGTGAATAACACAACAAAAGTATTTCCTGAAACAATCTTTCATTAGTTAGAGCATCTAAGTATTTAAAAGAAAATAATAAAGCTCTACAACGTGCTATATCAGAAGGATTGTGAAAAGAATTTTTCCATTGACATTATTCAACCCCATCCCCCTTATAGTGTTTTTCAGGTATTTCAATTAGTATCAAAACTAACCTTGCGGGATTAGTTCTCAGCAAGACTTGAGGAAACAATCCGTAAGAATGGATAACAAGTGCAATCATGATGATCTCCATCCCCACAACAACGACTACATAAAAATTGGCATAACTTCATACTACAACCCAGAAGTTGAAGTTGATGATCTCGTGTATCACTCAGAAGACAATGGTGGTGAAATAGACTTTTTTTGATCTAGAATCAGTCACCGATGCCTACAAGAAAGTTCTAGCAAAATGCACAAGACTGGCCAAAGTTTGTCAAAAGTTGAAGATGCAAGTTAAAGGAATCTCAAGAGGAAATTATGAGCTAAACAAAGAGCTCACATTGTCTGAGGAGGAAACAGAAGGACTTCAATTGAACATTATCAAGATAAAGGATGAGTTGTTTATCTTGTGAAGAGAAAAAGACAAATCAGTACTAAATCACGAAGAGTTAGTCAAGATCATACTTATCATCAAGAGATCAGAAGCAAAGTAAGTCACATTGCAAAATCAAAAAGAATACATTCCCAATCAATCTCATGTTTCAATCATGTAGGAAGTCTCTAGTCAAAACAAACAATAAAAAGGAATACAAGGTCAGGTGGGTACCAAAAGGACAAATTCTAAACATCTTCGATGTACTAGATGATCGAGTGAAGACACTGACTATGAGACCAGACGAATGGCACTTGACAGTACACAACCAAAATAGGGTTTACATTCCCTAGCAGGACGAGTCAGATAAAGGAAGCAACCACCAAAACAAAAGAACAAGAAAGCAAAGATAGAAGTCAAAGAAGAATAAGGTGCGCTTACTATTCTCTTCTATGAAGTAACCTACTACACAATGGTTATTGAATCTTGTATTTTGTGCTGTAAATATGTTAACTCACTCATGCATACTCGTATCGCAATATGAAGAGTTCTAACCCCTAACAAAAGTAACAAAGAAATAACAAGGCTTATATTCACAAACCCACATCACAAGCCATACATATATCATAATAGTGAGCAATAATAACCAACCAAAACATAGGCCAATCAAAATGACAATTAACCAAAACACATGCTTAAATCAATTTTAATAACTAATTTTGTCCCTAAAAGAACTAATTTTTAACTTTCTTAACAGGAGAGACTCATACCTGAATAATGTTTTATCTTGTGATCATTTGAACCAGTGAAATTAGAATGTATGTACGGTTTTTTTTTATTTTGTATAATCAAACTAACAGGGATATATTATTATTAAATATAATAAAAAATTATGTTAATTATAAACATCTCAATTAACATCCAAAAAGACATTTATCATTTGTAATTACAAAAAAAATATTTAAATATGACTTTACAGTTATAGAAATTAATAAGTTTCAACCAGATGACATGAAAGTATAAAAGAAACTTTTATTCTATCAAAGCATTCCAGTTAAATTTATTTAATCAAGTTACCCAGTGAAGTTTTTGTTTTATTAGTCTTTTCTAACAAGTTATAGATGAAATTTATGACATAAATCCTTATGAGAGTTTATTGAGTAAGAACTAAATTAAGCCTTTTATGCAAATGCATCCACTGAAAAAAATCATGGACCACAAAAAAGAAGATGAATTCATTTCACTGGAAAACCAGAAAAAAGCATTAATACAACCATTTTTTTTTCCAAGACATAAAACTACATAGGAGGAGATGTAACAAACTGCCTAGGAACACTGAATAAGTCCTTCCCTGCAAAAGGAGTAGTCCACTCTCTCAATCCAGCAGATGATGAACTTTCCCTATTCATGCCAACATTTTGCAATCCACTCATGCAGGGACTGCTTCTCCTATTTCCATAACTGTTTCTCAACAATGAAGAGATCCCTAGACAAGCTCCACCTGAAGAAGATTGCACATTCAAACTCCAATCTATGCTGGTATAGTCAAACTCTGGCATCAACCCCCCAGTGTTCCAATCCATGTGTGGATGTGAGCTGAATGTTCTGGCTGCACTATGATGACCAGAAAACAGTCCAAGGGAAGTCGGCACCGCGAGTGCAGGCAACGGCTGCACGTTCATGCTCCATGAACCATGATGCCGAGGAGGAATCGAAGGTGGAGGTGTTGATGATGCACCCATTGGCTTGCAGTAACCACCCACCCCAGCAGATGAGTAATCTGCTGGTCCAAAGAAATGAGAATATTCTTTGTAAGGAGCTTGGCAAAATTGCTCCAAATGATTTGGACTGATACTTCTTACACTTTGAGTTTGTAGTAACTTCCCATTTGACCTCACATTTTCAACACCTGGAATACTATTTACATACCACCCTGCAGCTCCTGAAGGAAAGGAATTTAAAGAAACCATGGAGTTTTGTTTGGCATTTGTGAATTGTGGATGTTGCATCATTACTGGTTCCCTTCCTAGTCCTTGTTGAATCATTCTTCCTTCGTTTGCAACACCAATAGGCATGCCAGCCTCCATTTTGATCAATGGAGACACTGCCTGCATGGATGGTGCCATGGCTAACATGGCAGAAGAAGGGCTTGATCCTGGAACACCACTCCATCTTCTCTCCCTGGTGAAATTCGGATGATTCGGCTGCAGAGACTGTACATTCCCAGTTTCAAGATCAGGGAACATAGAGTCAGAACCACCATCCTTGCTGTAATGGTTGAAGTCACTTTCACTCTCTCTCTGCTGCATGGAAACCGACTCTGCTGGCAATCCTTGTGATCTGATACCGTTCTGAACAGAATCTTCAGACTTCGATTGGGTCCCATGCTGCTCCTGCTTCTGTGTTTTTAAGGTATTTTCTGCCTTTTGAAGATCACCTTCATAAGCAACAATTGCTCTTTCAACCTCTTGCTTTGAACAATTGTACTTGACCTCCAAGGCAGATATCTGAGCAAGCTCATCAGTTATGTCAATTTTCAGATTACCCTCACTCACAAGGCTGGTAGTATCCTTAGTTTGTGATTGTTCTTCATTTGCTTCAAATAGCCAAGATACTGATTGCTCTAATTTTCCATCGTTTAACATTAAGGCCAGTGTTGCTCGTTCAGAAGAGAACCCCATTGCCACTAATTGCTGTGCAAGTGATTCTAGCTTTCTTGACAATAGGTAACCACGACAACGGTCATGCAACTCTTGAGCTCTCCTTTCTCTCTGTCTCTGGTGCTTCCTCTCATTTTTCAACCGGATTTTCTCCCTCCTGTCACTATCACAACCAGGTACACTATCAGGCCGTGTACAAGAGTTTGTTACTGCTACCTTCTCTTTAGACTCTTCTGACTCACCAGAGCAGCTGCCATTGATAGAAACTGAATCACTCTCCGACACGGCTCCTTGGGGACTACTAGAATGCTCATCTGCATCCTCTACTTTCGTGAAATGACTGGTGTCATGAACTCGAATAGAGGAAGCAACCAATAATGTTTCTGGTGTTTGAAATGTTCCCAAGATCGGATTTTGTGGACTGGCAGGAACACCACTTCCATGAGTAGGAGAGACAGAAGTCTTTGGAGAAGTCTTATGTTGTTCCTTACCAGCCCTTGGAGAGGCTTTCTCCTGGGACTTGGATTTTGATTTCACTGATGGAGACATTCTATTGGTTGCTGTACTTGTCTGCATTGTATATAGACAAAAATGAAATAGATTCAGTCTTCATTTTACATGAACAAAAACAATCAAACACTACAATTATAACAGAATTATGTAGGATATTTCATCATTTCAATAGGCAAATCATGAATAGTTGGATCAAAGCAGCAAGGTATTGAAGTCTGATGATAAATTAATCATGACAATTAACCAGGCATTGAATAAAAATTGCTACATGAAGTTCCAATGTCGACATGGATCTATAACCATCTTGCAATTATCATTGTTTGATAACACATTTGTGGTGTCTAAATGGTTGCACCAAGTTAACAGGCAAAATTGTGCACAAATTAATGAATTGAAATTAAAAAATAACGGGTAAAATTGCAACACATTTCATCTCCAAACTAAATGAATGAATGAAAAATTAGCTGTCCCTGAACCCAACCACCATGGACGATGCCCAATGACATAGTATGCCAGAACTTCCTATGGAAAAAACTTTTTCAAAATCAGAAAAAAATCATCCATTTTTTTATTCAGAAATAATGAAATTAAAGATGAACATACATATTTCAAAAAACTGAAGAACCTTTGAGAACAAAAAGCATGGGAATTGAACACCATGAGAAATTTAAAATATGCAAGATCGTTATTAAAACTAATCCATTGATAGATCACAACTAACATAGAATTTCCAGAACTAATGTCAGAACCGATTTCTACTTGGCCAAGAAACCTTGCCAACAATAAATAAAACATGTTCTTAAGGGGGATAAAATGTGTAATCGACATCATAGGAATTGCATCCATTTCTAAGACACCAATTTCACCAGCTTGGATAAAATTATTCCAAGCATTAATCAAACCCAATCAATAAGGGAAAACAAAAACAGAAATCTTGAACACAAGCTTTTCAAACAATTTAAAATCTCTTAACAATTATCAAAATGAGGTAGGCACAAACAATTTTCCTATTCCACCCCACCAAAAACAGGCATCACTCCCATAATTGGGAACGTTTCACGGAAGAAATGGTTTCAGACCCATAAGAATAAAATCCTAAAGATCCAACCTTTACCCCAACCCATCATCATAGAAAACATTCAAAACCATATAAATTCAGATTATAGACTTTAAACCAGTAACCAACAAGATTCACTGAAACTCAATTAAAAGTTAAATTCCCAGAAAACCAAGAACAACCCACATCCATGGGTGATTCAAGAGGAAGAATAGAAGAAAGAAACCCACCTATGAACCACACAACAGAGCCTCTGAAGATGAATAGCGTTTCTGTGTTGGTTTGTTTCTCCTTATTCTTTCTCTCCCTTTTTTTCTGTTTTTGATTTTGCTGTGTATTCTAATAATATAAAGTAGTTTCCCCTTTTTCCTTCTTACAAAATATATTTATCATTTATTTTCTTTTTTCTTTTTAGCCACACGGCACTTTCCCTTTGTCTTTCTGGCCATGTTTGATGAAAAATAATGTATAATTAACTACCATGTTTGGATCACAGTTTTTTCATCGTTAGAAAGGAAAATTACTAAAACAATAAAGATTAAAATAGAATTTCCCATCCCTTTATAGCACTTTGCTTTTAGATTAAAGTAATCATTCCATTAATATAATAATATTTCTTACAGTTGATTACTTGTCATTAAATTGATTAAACTAGTTCATAACTAATGAATTTAATTTGTGAGAGACACTTTAAATGTCAAAAAGACATTTTCTTAAAATAATTTTTGCATTGAGATAGAAACTAAACTTCTTATGATTGATTAAGAGATAATAAAATAGAATGACTCAATGAACATATGAACTAAACTTTAACTAAAAAGACAAAAGTGCTTTCCCTTTCTTTAACAAAGGAAAGGGACAAACAAGTGTTTTTCAATGTTTTGGATCCCACGAACATGACTTACGTTTAACGTCATCAATTTTTTTTTATTTGATTATGTTCCTCTTTCCAATGACACCCTTACCTTAACTATCTCTTTCATGTCCATTTTCAACAAGCAATCACCAACTTTTATATATTATTGAAGTTACATTACATTAGTTATTAAACTAAAAACTTTAATTCAATATAACTCAGTTGTATATAATAGTTAGAGCCGTTAAAATGGTCCGTCACGGGTTCGGGTCAGGTTGGGTTTGAAAAATACAACCCACTTATATGCGGGTCAGATTTCAATCCGACTCATTTAGACCCGGCCCATGCTGGTTGAACCCAACCTGGCCCACCAACCCACCTACCTAATTTTATTTTTTTTAATTTGTTATTTTATTTATGAAACTTTAAAAATTAAAATACTCTCTTTATTCACTGTGTATACCAAAAAAGTAATCTCTGCTCTCACAAATCACTCTCACGGTACTTGCTCCCATGATGCTCTCACCCTCACTTCACTAAATTCTTCAAGGAGCAGGTAAAACACCCTTCCTTTATTCTTCTCTTTTCTCCACATTTTTGTTTTCTCACTTCTCTTTTTTTTTTTTTTTTCAAAAACCCTATAATGACAAAAATAGGGGTTTGCAAATTTATTTTTTGTTCTGGGGGATTTGAAGACATGAATGATTTTTTCATGTTCTGACATGTTTGTATCAGATTTTGTTCATTTTATTTAAACAATTTGAGTATACATTATTTGAACAAGCTCTTTTATATATCTTTGAATTTGGGAAATTATGTTACAGATTAAACTATTAATTTTTTGTTGATGTTATTGAGTACTGATTCTCTTTTTTTTTACTAATATTTTTTTATTGATTGTCGGAATTGTTCTGATATTAGGAAAATCCTTATTAGTGAATTTGGAGACAACAAGAACAAGGGTCAAGGGTTACAACAATTGATGAAGAAGATGATTCAAGAGAGCAAAATATTTATTCAAGATTCTAATATCGTAAATGGATAAGGAACAAAAAATGATGAATATAAAAAAC
This sequence comes from Vigna radiata var. radiata, assembly GCF_000741045.1. NCBI lineage: Eukaryota > Viridiplantae > Streptophyta > Magnoliopsida > Fabales > Fabaceae > Vigna > Vigna radiata. Next base: position 28,670 of record NW_014543415.1, on the reverse strand, counting down.
TTATTTGTATGTTTTTTGTGTTTGTTTTTGGATGACATTTTGATTATATTGTACTTTTTATTATTATTTTGATTGTCTTTAACATAACTTTTTGAGAGTGAAATTTGTTTAAATTTAAATTACAGAAAGTTTGTATTTTTTTTTATTTTGAAAAAAAATATAATTAAATGGGCTAGTGAGCCAACCCGTTTACCCACCAACCCGTGGTGGGTCGGGCCGGGTTCAAGTTTTTCTGGCTCGCTAATAAATGAGCCGGGTTGTGTTGTCTCACTAAGTGATCAACCCGTAGTGGGTTGGACCGGGTCGAGCCGGATTACCCGTTTTGACAACTCTAATAATAATTTTACCTATTTAAATACCGATATGTCAAATTGAGTTATATATCCGTATTTCTTTATCAATTTTGTTAATAAAGTATTTAATCTATAATAATAATTTATAATTTTTTATTTTAATAATTTTTAATACATATAATTTTAATTTAAACTCATAATAATAATATATTTATCATATTTTTTTAAAAATTTATGTTTTTCAATAAACATATTACACATTATGTAAGGGCATATAAAATAAAAGAGTTTTTGGGCCTTATTTGAAGCAACCAGACCCATAAAAACTAAGGGTACTTTAGTCTTAGAATAGGATTTTAAAAAATGTGATTTCATAAGCCACTTACCTTATCTCTCTAAAATACTAAGTTCCTAAAATCCTCTTCCTTCTCTCTAAAATTCTCTCTACCTTCTCTCTAACCCACACACACTACTTAGTGCATGTCCCTTTAGGTGGCACCTCCGCGACCGTAACGTCAAGGGCTTCGTAACCATCCGAACAGTTTTGCGTTCTTTAGCAGGTAAGCAGTTTCTCCTTTTTTCCGTTGTTTTCGAGCTCTAGGGCATGCAACCCTGCTGGTTGCATGTGCCTTGCGCGTTCTTCCTTCACTCCTCTCTTTATTTTAGATCTAAGAGCTGTGTTCTATCACTATTTAGGTCCTGTTCAAAGTTCTGTGTGGAATTCACTATTTAGAGTGTTATAGCAAGTTGTACTGTTCGACCTCCACGTAAGGGGAGCTAGTTAAATTTTTTTAGGAGCTGTATGATGTGCATATTTGATAAATTGTGATTTGTCTTACTGTTATACTATATTTTTGGTGGTGAGCATGTTGAGTTGCATTTGTTGAAAATGTGAAATTTGTGTAAGCATGGTGTGCTGATTATTATTTGACTTGGATGAGTTTGTTGGCTATACTTGATTTTGTTGGAGAGGTTTGGAGTAAGGATTCGATAATATCGTTAATATGGATAATAAGTAGGTGCACAGGTACTGTTTTAGGTTACTGTGAGGGAAAGTGAGGTGTTGAAATTGGGCAATTGGAGTCTAGAATACCATAGAACAGTTTGGATGACTTAGATAAATCAATTGTGACTTGTTGAGAGCACTTTGTTGGTAGGATAAAGGAGTCTTAAAAACCTGAGCTGGCACATCCCTGATCATAGAGCAGCCCTAGTATGATCCAGTCAGTTGTTACTAGTCATATGTGCTGGCATCGACGGTGAGTTTGATGCGTTCAAACATTTTCCTCTCCAATGACCAATTGGGATCTATGAAGGATGGGGAAAGGTAAGATCTCTACTGTAATAATAATTAGATAAATAGTTTAGTAATTGGGAAACACTTTAGGTTGGTTAAGGGGAAGTGAGAGAGTGATTTTGGACAGTTGGGGTATGGGGTGCATTTGGTCTGCTTGGGTAGTTTAGATAAATCAATTAAGACTTGTTAGGCACATAACATTGAACTAAAACATGCTAGAACTAGTAGAATAGAAAATTGGGTCCTTGAGTTATGGAAATCAAGAAATTAAAGTTAAATCCAAGCTTAAATCACTTTAGAACCATTGTATGATTGTTAAAATCCATCTAGACAAGTTTAAATAGGTTCATCTCATGAATTAGGAGTGTTAGAAGTTAGGTCGGAAGGATAGAATTGGTTGGAGGGGTGTGAGTCGCATGATTCTGCAAAATCATGCGTTCTGCAGATTATGCAGAGTCGCATAGCGCATCCTATGCGCTATGCGAATTTTAGCTGAAAGGCTTCCCCGTCAGGAAAATTCACTCAGCACACCAAGGGTGGTGCGCTGTGCGAATTTTTGCTGTCTTGCCTTGCACCCTGGTGCGTTGTGCTACCTAGTTCAGTGAGTTTCACACTTTTCCTCATCTGTTTGAGCTGTTTGATGTTGTTTGACTGCCAAAGTATATGTATGTCTATATAACTGATTTGGGTGGCTTGATTTTGCAACATGATTGAGGGTATGTTGTATTGTGTGTGAATTATAGTTTGAAAGTATATATGAAACAAAGTGGTGATTGGTGTAAATGTAACAAGTATGGTTGATAGACGTAATTCCATGATCCTCAAGAAAAGTTACATGGTGATGCCATGTGGTTTTTTGTGATTGACCGTATGAATGACCGGAGTTCCTTATGGGATTTATCCTGACAATTATTTTATTTACGGATACCAACTAATATTTTTGTCGTCGTTAATTAACGATTTTCTTGTAATAACTGAAAACATATACGATATTAGAATGTTGACTCTGTCTTCTAACAAAATCATTTTAAAATGTGTTGGTTTGCATACCGTCTTTGAAAGACATCCATTGGCAAATTATTTAAAACTTTAAATCTTCTAATAAATTAGTCTTGGCAAGTTATTAACAATAAATATCTTTAATATACCAATTGATTCTTAGAAAATTTCTTTGAAAGTTATGTAGTTAGACTGAGTGGAAATGGACTGCATCTGATTATTAAAGCAAGATTTTATGCTATTTGAATCTTGTGAATGCAAAGAAAGTAATTGAAGGAAGAGTTTAGCAGAAATAATGAGTCAAAAAAATTGTATATATATATATTATGAAATTCGGAGAAAAGTGATTGTTTTGTATATATGAACTTGACTTGTAGTGTAGAGCTGTAGTATTATATACTGTACAGATGATGTATTGAAGACATGGCTTGCAAAAGAAAAATGTATATGATTGATTTACTATACTATAAGCAACCTACTTTAGACTTCAGTTTGATAATTTTTCCCACTCTCCATATATTGAGCTAAAAGTTTCTCCTCCAAAGGTTTTTGCACACTCAAGAACTGTTTCTCTGGCACAACGTTCCCATGACANTGCTATATCCTCAAGTGACCATGTCCGATCCAAGCATCTCAGAAAATGAATCAGCTTTGATTTTGCTATTGTTGATAGGTCTTTCTGGNATTCAGTACTGTTCAAGTTGAATAAAAAGGAATCAAAAGGGAGATTTAAACTATCGAAAAGGAAGGTTTAATTATGATAAAATTCTTGTTGATGAAATATGAAACTTAGATGAATAACTGCTTAAGAATATAAACAGAAGAAAATCTAACCTGACTTCTGACAGCTCTTTGTCTACAATAACAGGCAAAGAAGTTGGATAATTTGTAGGAACGAACAACCTTAATGGTTTGATTATTGACTGCATGACAAATATTCATGGTTAATGTAACAGAACACAAAAAATCAAATGTGCAAAGTTCATAACACAATATAAAGTATTCACCTTTTTATCTGCAAAAGTATGAGATTCTATGTTCATATTGAACGATACTGCATTGAAAAGGAGTTCGATAACCAACCCTTCACTATCATCAGCCGCTACTCCCGGCGCTTTAACATTTTCTCCAACAACAATCACACTGTCTACCAATCGATGGTTGATCTCCTTTAATTCAACTAAAAGAGAAGAATTTTCCTGCTAGAGTTACCAATGCTAATGTTAAGATTATATGAAGGAAGTCAAGGTTAAGGATTATTATGCGTGTACCTTTTAAAGGAGTGGAAATCAATAAAAAAAAACTATAAAGAAGGTATATTACCAAAATTCTTGGCTTCTTTTTTCTATAGTCAGGTTCCTCAGCATCAGAGAACTGGTTGAAACTGTGGCTTCGAGACCTTTTCCTACCAGTTTGTGNAATGAGGTCCGGTTGGTTTTGTTGTTGAACCATCTCTCGTGGTTCATCTAAGAACTCTGAAGTTTCCATCACATCATTCAAATAGACTGCCTCTCTCATTTCATTAACTGATGCGCTCAATGCTTCAGGTGATATTTCGGCTATCTAGAAGTATATCACAGTAATAGAATTTAGGACAACCACTTTTTATGATTCAAAGAAATGCAAATAGGAAGCATGTAAACCACAAGTTTTAGACCAACCACTTTAAGAATGCGCTTCACTTCAGCACTTGGCTCATCAAAATTCAGAGTAGATTTATGAGAAATTTCTTTAAGCTTATTGCAGTTTTCGGTCAAGGGTGAAGCTGAAATCTCCAGACTGTTTACACTCACCCTCAATGCTTCACTTTCTTTCTCTGAACCTTGGGCTTGATTCTGTACGGCATTGTCAGGACCTGAGTTTGAAAAATTGTAAAAAACATTTGCATGTAAGCACAGATAACATGGAAAATATAGCATAAAAATGTACAACTCTAGCTGATTAAAAAAAAAAAAAAAAAAACTGAAGTTATAGATGTACCTTTCATGATAGACACTTGATCTACATGCTGTGGGGAATTGCTATATTGTTTTTCCACTTGCTGCTCTTTTAAGCATGGCTTGTTTGGCTGAGAAACAAGGTTCAATATACTAGAGTTCTGTGGTCCCAATTGTTGTGTAGATGGTTCCGCTTCTACTATTTTTAGTTGCTGCTCCTTTAAGCATGGCTTGTTTTGATGAGAGACATCCTTCCATAAACAAGAGTTCTGTGTTTCCAGTGATTGGGGTATTATTTTCGCTTGCTGCGGCTTGATTTGCTGAGAAACATCCTTCCATATATGAGAGTTCTGTGCTCCCAATACTTGAGTTGATGGTTTTGCTTGCAGCGGCTTGCATTGCTGAGAAACATCCTTCCATATATAAAAATTCTGTGTTCCCAATGCTTGAGTTGATGGTTTCGCTTGCAGCGGCTT
>NW_014543415.1:15062-17704 GCF_000741045.1 Vigna radiata var. radiata | reverse complement strand
TATATAACTTAAAAAATATAAAAATATAAATTACATTTTTTATTTTTATTGTTAAAAAATATAAATTTTGTGATAAAAAAAAGTTGTCTTAAAAAATTAATTATTATTTTTTTATGTGAGCAATTTTTTTTATTAATATTTTATTATTAAATATAGTTTTCTTGACAAGACGAAACAGTTTAACTGGAACTAGAGAATATGTAAGAGTAGATACAGTTCTCACAGTTAACTGAATTGTAACTGTTATAAGTTCAGTTTTTAAAAACTGAACCATAAAATAGTATACTGAACTGTTAGTAAAAGTAGATCACTTATTTTTAGTATAATACTGTACAGTTAACTGTTGTACAGTACAGATCAGTTATTTTTGCCTAGTCCTGGTTATAGCCGGTGTGGTAGGGTACATGAGTGTAACTGATTCTTTCCACTATGGTGTTATGGAAGTGTAGATTCTCATGGTAATGATCATTATGGGGTTAATTATAATGGAGGTACATATGTTGATGAACATAGTGATGATGAAGCTTTAGGGGAATGTTATGTTGATAGTCATGGTATTAGGTGATGTAGTTATCATAGGCGTTGATGAACGGGTAGACTACGGTTTAGGTGTGTGGTGTTCGAGGATCAAGCCATTTAAAATTATTGATTTATTGTGTTTAGAGGATTAAGAATCCTATTGTTATTACTTCTATGTTTGGGGTGTTTGATTATGGTTAATATAATCAGTAGGTATGTATCTTGTTTGTGTTTGATTATGGTTGATATAATTAGTAAGTATGTTTATATGACTTGTTTATGTTAGCTCACCCTTGCATGTTATGGTTGTGGTTTCCACCTGCGATGATCGTTTTTATACGAGACTATATGATCATGAAGTTTGTTCGGATGTTGTATAGCGCGACAAGTAGATTGAGAGAGTTGGGCAATTACTTAAATAAGATGAAAGATTAATAAAACACTTATAAAATTACATATATTATTTAACAAAAGCCATAAATATTTACACAAACATGAAATTCATACATAATCATACATAATAATATATGTATGATATTGATACATAATAATGAAAGCCATATGAAATTCATACATAATCATATGAAATTCATACATAAAATTCACACACAATCGAGTTATGGTCTGCCTAACTTTTTTGGGCAAAATTCCACGAATTGCCACCAGTAACAATTGTTGCATTAAGACGTGACAATCGTGAGACTTGAGTCCAACAAGCTTTAAGTCCTGCATTGACACTAAGCTCTTGATATTTGAAGAGTATCTTTGTTGTACCTTGATACTTTTTAAACAAAGAAAAAAACTTATCTTCTCTTGTCTGGACATTGTGTAACATGCAGGGGGCAAATAAGTATGTTTACCAATCTCTCTTGGTGCCAACTCTTCTCGGATCTTCATGTCAACCAAATCCAAATGCGCATTCACTCCATCTTTTGTTTTTCCCTGGATGTTTAGTAGTGTACCAATCAAGCTGTCACAAACATTCTTCTCTACATGCATGACATCTATGCAATGTCTAACATCTAACTTTGACCAATATGGAAGATAAAAGAATATTGATTTCTTCTTCCAAGGGGTCGTGACAGAAGACTTCTTGGACATTTTCCCAAATACATGATGTACTCTATTAACTTTTTCAAGAACTTCAAGTCCAATAAGTGGAATGGGTGCATTGTCTTTCTCTTGTTCTCCATTGAATGCTTTTTTAACCTTCGATATGGATGATTAGATTGTAAAAATCGCCGATGATGCATATATATTGTCTTCCTTGCGTGTTTTAATTGATGAGCTGCAGTGTTTTCTTCACATATGGGGCATGCTTTATGACCTTTCACACTGTACCCCGACAAATTACCGTAAGCTGGGAAGTCATTAATGGTGCAAAATAACATGGCATACATCATGAAAGTTTCTGAAGCAAAGGCATCAAATATTTCAACCCCATCAACCCACACCAACTTAAAGTCTTCAACTAGTGGCCTGAGATAAACATTTATGTCATTTCCAAGCTGCTTTGGACCAGATATCAACATCGATAACATCATGTACTTTCTTTTCATGCACAATCCAGGAGATAAATTGTAAATTATCAGTATAACGGGCCAACAACTGTGATTGGTACTTAAATTACCAAATGGGTTCATTNCATCAGTAGCTAAGCCAAACCTAAGATTTCTACATTCTTGACCAAATTNAGGGAATTCTTGATCAACATTTTTCCATTGCTTTGAATCAGTTGGATGACGAAGCAACCCATCAGTTGTTCTCTCATCTGCATGCCATCTTAGGTTTTTAGTGTCTTTGGGATTCGCGAACAAACGCTTAAGTCTGGCCACGAGTGGAAGGTACCAAACTACTTTCAAAGCAGAACCATTCTTTTCTGTGTGACCATTATCTTCACTTTATCAAAACTTCATTCTCATTCATATATAATTGTTAGCAAAATGATGAAGATGAAGTTTTGATGATGCCCAAATTAAGTCAAGATTTATCAAGATTCATGAAGATCCTTTGAAGACTTATTTTTGTTATGAAAAGCTTTTGTAATAATTGTAGTTTAATTGTTTAGGACTTAGATTTGTAGTAGGTTTTGATTCTTGTACCTTTATATTTTGTATTTGTTG
>NW_014543415.1:7938-14982 GCF_000741045.1 Vigna radiata var. radiata | reverse complement strand
TGGAATAATCGATTAAAGCAAGTTTTAATCGATTAATTAATCGATTAATCCTGAGAATAATCGATTAATACTAGCCGTTGGAGGTTTCTGATTTGAAAAACNNNNCGTTGTACTTATTTTAATCGATTAACACTAATATTAATCGATTAAATGCGTTAAATGGCCAGTTTTGTAGATTGGAAGAGTTTTTTATCTTGAGTCTATTTATAGGCTCTCTTTATCCATCAACAGTAACTCTTCCCTTGCGCTAAAACACTCAGAACTCTTTGAGAAGTGTGTGTTCTTGTTCGGCTTGTGAAACTCTTGTCTGTGGAGCTGGTGAAGTGCTACTACGGTGACAGAGGAAATAGCCGATTCATCCTTAGTGCGTCTGAGGAGGTGTGTGGAAGAGGATCATCCTTCGTGAAGTATTCGGAGGAGGTGTTTCATCCTTTGTGAAGACTCAAAGGAGGTGCAGGTTCATCTCTTGTGGTATCAAGAGAGGTGGTTTCTAAACTTTTACAAATTGTTTTTCTTTGTGATTATTATTTGTAATTGTTTTGTGATAGTGAAAAGTTTATCTTGATTTGAGATAAGCGACTGGACGTAGGATTGGTAAGATCTGAACCAGTATAAAATTCATCTGTGCAAATTTCTCTCAACCTTACTCTTTTACTTATATTTATTATTTGCGTAGTAAGTTAAATTGAGTAGAAATTAAAAGGCCCGCGTTTGTTTTAAAAACGCTCTTGGTTTGTTATCCCACGCTAATAATTCCGCTGCAGCCGATTCTAACAATAATATGCAATCATTCAGACATACATGTATCCGTTTATACTCCATACCCATCGGACATAATTTTTCTTGCATCATAATTACGAGTGGGTAATGTATTTCTATTTGGCAGCATTTCATTCAACAAAGACAACAATTTTGTAAAACTCTTACCAGTCCATCCATTGGTCGCCTTTAAATTCATGAGCTTTAACACCGCTGACAACCGTGTGAACTTAGTTGAACTGGCATACAAAGGAGTCTCTGCATCAGTGGACATCGTTTCATACACATGCGCTTGGGCAAAAGCTTCTACGCCAACATCGCGGATCATGTCCTCTAAATTGTCTTCTTCCGATCGATCTTCCATATCCATGGTGGAATCATATACATTTTCAGTTGGAGAGACAATTGGAAAGTCTATTAATTCGCCATGCCATATCCATGTTGTATAACTTCGTATGAAACCATCACAAATAAGATGTTCCCTAATATCAGTTGCGTTCAACTTCCTCCCATTCAAATAGTTCACACAGGGACATCTGAACTTGACTTCATCATCACCATTTGTACTCGCATTACGTTGCGCAAACTCTATAAACTCCTCTACCCCTCTCTCGTACTCAGTGTTGATGCGTGATAAATTCATCCACCCTCGATTCGTATGCATGTTTATTGAAATTGTTTCCACAATTTCAATAATCTTGAACGATCACTTTGATCGTTTTTGTATTCAAGGTGTGATCTTATCCCATTCAAGAAGATTCACTTTTTTTTTTTAGTTTATTAAACATATCAATTTTAAACAACATATTTTAAATTTCACGAAATTTTGTCAGCATTTCGCATTGGTCTTCAGGTTACACGAAATGAAAGTGATTATAAATTACAATCAAATATGCACCTGAAGATCAATACAAAATACAACTGCAAAATTTCATGAAATTTAAGACATGTATATTAAAATTGATATTTATTAATAAACTATGAAAAAGTTATTACTCTTCTTAAACTGTCCAACCGAACAATTCAAGATTCAATACTTGTATATTATTATTACTATCTCCTTTCTATTCATTTGTAAATAGTACGTTTATTCAAAAAATATAGAGATAGTAAATAATTTTTGTATTGAATCTCAAACGGGAAACTAAAGCTAATTGTCAACAATATATATTCAAGAAAACAAATAATTACATATATAACATGCAATATATCAAACAAANAATATATTCAAGCAAGAGTAAATAATGTCAAACCTTATTTGAATATTGTTTANCTTATAATCTTATCATCAAATAACAATAATTGTTTCTCCCATCTTGCCTTTGATAATTGTTTGTGTTTTTCATACTTGTTTATATTTTGGTTTTCACAATTATGTTGTTTGCATGATTGTCTAAATGCATCTAATGTTATACAATGAGTTAAGGTTAAAGTAATATTTTTTTCCATTATGGTATAACGTATCTCACTTCCTTCCATCTAAAACCCAACAAGTTGTTTTCTTTTTAAATCTCTAATATTTTGGTGGAGAGTGAGCAACTTGATTTAATATTAAAAGTTTCATGACTAGATTCAAAATTACATAATGAAAAGAGTATAATGTTAGGTATCACGTTAGCTCACTAGTGGGTTTTATTTGATTACTGATTTAATATATGTAATTTTTTTCTTTTAATTTTTACTTAAATTAAAGTTTGAATTATACATTTTTTTAACATAATATAACTTTAAAGTATAATTTTAATAAAAACATCCAATCTAAAAACGAATTCAACAAAAAATTACCTAATTANTTACCATACAAGGACCCCTGTTTTATATAATTTAAACAATTACATCATTAATTTAAAAAATAAAATGGAGATTTATATCACAAAATGCAAATTCTAACCTTAATCAAGAAAGCTAAATCATAATCAATCACAATAAAATTTAGTAAATAATCAATCAACAGCAAACACAGCCAAACAACCAATCAATCACAACAAATAAAACTACCAAAACATAAAATTTGCTTTACTTTCTGCCAACCAACCTCAATGCAGGCAGCAAGATTGAAACAACGGTGGATGCAGCACCGGCGGAGGCAACAGTGGCAGAGGCAACAGCGGTGGAGGCAGCAACGGTGGAGGTAGCAGCAGCGTAGGCAACAGCGGCGGTAGGCAGCAGCAGCGAAGGCTACAACAACGACACAGCAGTGGAGTCGTTGGTGGAAGCACCGCAGGCAGCGACGGCGGGGTACCAATGGCGCGACGGCGAACGGAGAACGCGCGACCAAGAACGGTACCGAGCAGTGGCAGGCGGAGCAATGGCAGTACAGGGGTGGCGCGGCGACCCAAGGAGTGGCGGTGGAGGAGGAACCCGCAGAAGAGAGACCAACGCAGAGGAAGAAGTTGTTGCGCCGACGCATATGCAACGTGTGTAGGTTAAGTTCAATAAATGAAATAGGGATACGACTTCGGTTACCCATAAAAGCCGATGTAATATAGCTCTTTAGCACCGATTAAATTTCAACCCGGGGCCATAGGTTTGGCGTGTTGCAGGCAATGAGTAGGTGCAGCAGGTGTTGCGGACGTATAGACCTCGGTTGCCTGGCAAACCGAGGCATAACGAACGTATCGACACCGGTTTCCAAGCAAACCGAGGCCATAGGACCTTTTCAAAATATTGTCAGGCAGAAATGTCTGATCTGCAGTGCTGTGTTCAGAAATATAGGCCTCAAGTGTTGTACTGACTGAGGTAATATCATGATTTCACCTCGGTTTATGTCTTAACCGAGATATATACGTTTATACGCTTTGGTTCCTGTTTAACCGAAGTCTTTGTGGCGAGTTAAAAAACCTGTCAAATAAACAACCCAAAACTGCAACTTAAAACAACAATCAAATACAAAAGTTAACTACATACGAATCCAATACCAATTAATCAAAAACATCAGTCAAATGAACAATGCAGTTTGTAGGGCTCATATTTTGCCCTTATCAGAAATTACAGTAAAGGCTTTAAATCCAAGCGAAACAATATCAACCCTAGAAGGCAACACAATCATAATAGTTAAAATGGGAATACAATGTTAGACTCTAATGTTGTTGTGCCTGATGTGAAATAAGGACACAAAATCATGATAATGATGAAAATAATGATTACTATATGTTTACTAATGTTATAGATTCAAAAAGAGAAAGGATTAACTAGTGGATGTATACTAATGTTTACTAATTTTGACATTAATATTTGCAATTCTAACAAAGAAAATTACCATAGTGGATGCAGACCACAATTTTAACAACCTGACATGGTCGTTTGTACCTGTTTCGGTAGATATTTTGTGGGACCAAGACACTAACATTTTCTGACGTGGCTTTACCGCTTTCTGATGCTTAAACTGGGTTCTCCACTTGTCTTCTTTACTCCTGGCCGCTTGATCGCCTGCAATCTTGGTCGTTCGGTGATCTTCAAGCTTTGACTGCTCGTCTGCCTTTCCGATGGAGAGGGGGAGGCACCTGCAAAAGGCACTCCGACGCCCAAGTCAGGCGTGTATTGAAGAGCCTCGGCTCTTTAGAAAGTGATTTTGGTATCACTAAAGAGTATTTTTGAGTGTGAATGAAGCATGAGTAGAATGTGAATGAAGTGTGATTGAAAGATGATTTGAAGGTACCTGTCTTGTGGCCCTGGCTCTCTATTTATAGACCTTGACACTAGTGCAAAATGTGAAAAAGACCGCGGGTAATACGTCTCGGTTTTGAGAAAACCGCAGTATATGTAAAGGCGGTGGCATTTTTGCAATTTAAACAAACTTATAGGCCGCAGTTCCTTTTGAACCGCGGCATAAAAATCCAATTACCTCGGTTAATGGTCGAACTGAGGCGTAATGCTCTGTTGTTTCCATTAGAGCGACGATCGATAGCGGTTGCCAGCACACCCGAGGCAGTATAAGTTCTTTATCTTCACCCCCACGAAGGAAATTACCCTACTTTGGACTATTCTCTTCTTCTTCCTATGCTCCTACGAAATCCTCCGTTGCATCAAACCTCTCATTCATCGTCATCGTTCCGTTATCGCCGCCGCTCCATTATCGTCGCCGCTACAGGGTCACCGCTTCGTTGCCACCTCTATAGTGTTGTCACGTTGTCTCTTCTCGCGGTGTTCTTCTTCCACATCGCTGGTTCCATATCGTTGTCGTTGTCTCTACGCTCCAATCTCGCTCCTTGCACTGCCTGCTTTAAGCCCTGCCCCGCCACCGCCGGGAACCAGCATCACCTCGTCGTGTGCGACAGCTGCGAGTGCGGCTTCCACCTCCCCTGCGAGTGCGTCAGAGTGAAGAGCAAGCGGTGGCCGTTGGGATTGAAGCAGCTTCTCAATAACAACTCCTAGGGTTCTTATCTAGATCCCCATCCCCAATTTTAGTGTTGTTATACCCTTTCTCAGATCTACATTGCTTCAGTTGTTATCCTGTTTCTCTCCCTTTTTTTTGGTTTCTTAGATTATCTGGTGTTGTTCGTGGACTGATTGGTGTGGCCCGTGCCAATGGTGGAGCCGCTAGCCTAGCACCCGGTCCAACCCGCTCCCGAGCCCTCAACCCCGTGGATGAAGCTGCGGCGGGATGACAGCGTCGACGAGAACGCGTTGTTGTTGCCCTTGGCGATTTTTAGAGACTGACCAACGTTGTTTTGGGGATTTTGCAGGACTTGGTGGAAAGAAGGTGTTTGATGAAATGCCAAGAAGAGGACAGGGCTTTGTGGGTTTTGAATTTTGGGTGGGAAAGGGAGGAGGGTTGGGATGAGGGTGAGATTTTGCGTTTCTTTGATGGTGGCGCTTTTTTTCCTTCGGCGACGGTGGTGAAGATGAAGCAGCCAAGGTGGACGAAGAGGATGAGGATATAAAGGAACTTGTTGAAGAAGGTGGCAATGGATGATGCCATAAGTTGTAAGGCAGAAAAAAGAATGAATCTTTTGTGGTCACTTACCTAAATTTGTGAGGGCTTCTTAGATTGTGAATGATGGTGGAAGCTAAGAAGGCATGGTGGTGGATGGTGCAACAAGGGTGGTGTTTGTGAATCATTTCATAGGGAGAAGATGAAATGAGTTAGGATGAAGAATGGAGGAAAGTGAAGAAAAGAAAAGAAAGAGAGAAAGAATGCAAAGGAAGGTTGATAGGAGAGAGGGGTGTAGGGTGGGGGCGTTAGAACAGAAGAAGAATAAAGATAAAGAGACTAAAAAGAGTAGGTGGAACACATCTTCACAACGTTAACTAAGCAAAGCAAGCATTGATCTCTGTTTCTTTCTTACTGTGGTGTGCCCCAGAGAGAGATTATTATATGAGGAATGGAAGAAGAAGAAGAAGCTAAGGATATAGTGTTGCTGCGTTGATGATGTATAAGCTTTAACCGAAAGTAACGGTACGTGATTCAATCTATAATATATAATGCGTTTGGTTTGCTAATTTGAGCTTGAATTCTGGGTGGAAAGTGATTCTGTGGTGGAAGATTAACTGTTTTGACTCGTTCTAATGAAAAATTGTCTTATCTTATTTGAGTTGAAGAATTGCTTTTGCTGCATTCAAATTAAAAAGTTTTATTCAATCAACTAGTTACTAGTATATATAGGGTTGTTTCAAACAAGTGGAGTTCAAGTGCTAAATGTATAGTTGTGTAAATATTTAAATGATTTGTCTTCCATAGTAGTGTTGTTCATCTTTAGCAGAGAGTGTGTTGGGTCGTTTTCAGTTGAAGTGAAGAAGTTGGCTTCTAGGATCTTCAGTTTGATAAGTGAAGGGCTTGGTGGATATTTTGAGAACCCATAAATCTAATATCTTAAAGTTTTAGATTAAAAGTAGATTAAAAGTAATATCAATTTTTTAGACTCATATCACATTTATATAATATTAACCTCTTAAAAAAAACCATGTATTAGAGTCATATTAATCTCGAAAACTAACTTAGATAGTTGTGATAATTATAAAACCACCGCAGTCACAACACAGGGATAAATAATGTGAAGGACAAACAGAGTTACTATAAACTTTGCATGTTTGCACTTGTTATTTTCATTAGAATGAATCAACTCTTTTGTTACTGAACCAACCATTTTTCATTGTTGAAATGCAACACCTTGTGATGTAATTTCTATTTTAATGGTTTTATTTTCATTAATGTTTTCTTTTTAAGATTTAATTTGCTTGAAGTGATTACAGTTTTCTGCTGATTGTGATACATTTTATAGTTGCTTATATGAATTCTTAGAAATTTGATATATATATATATATATATATATATATATATATATA
>NW_014543415.1:3535-7723 GCF_000741045.1 Vigna radiata var. radiata | reverse complement strand
TGATTTTACAGTGAGGAATTTGACATGGTTGGACCTTGCGAGCTCGCCGTAGAAGAAGAAAAGTCTATCATGGTTGTTAATAAGCTATGTCATTTTACTGAGGCAATAGAATCCTTTAATTTATTACGGACATGTAATTTTCAATATTTAAAGGCATATGTAATATTCAATATTTTTGTCCCTTTAATGGTCAAGATCTTATCTTTTATTATCTCACTCCTTAGTTATTAGCCGTTTTTGGAATTAGAAAGCTGTCAGGATTCCATCATAAGAATCATTAGGTATATTGGCTAAACTTTTTTTTTAAAAAAAATAAGGTTTAGGCCGCGGTTGTGGTACGAACCGCGGTCTATTCCTGACTTTTTACCGCGGTTCGAACCACGACATATAATGTTACGATTTTTTTTTAAAAAAAAAAACAGCGGTTTAGGTCGCGGTTCTGTTAGGAACCGCGGTCTATTCCCCATCTTTTTTACCGCGGTTACAACCGCGGCATAAAGTCCCAGACTTTTTACCACGGCTTAATATGCCGCGGTTCGGGAACCGCTGCCAAAGGGCGAAAACAACCGCTGTCGTTTCCCCTGCCTGTACTAGTGTGAACTAATATAATCCCAACATAATAAAATATAAATATAATATAAACAAACTTACTTGAAAATCTTGTTAGTTGCTAAATATCTTTAATTAGATATTCTTGATTATCCTTTGATTATTTCATCTTCTGCTTGTCCATATCTTTAATAAGATATTCTTGATTATTTTATATCTTATATCGTAACCGATCGACCCTGATATCATATTGTACAATACCCTTTTTATCTTTCAATAAATCTGATATCCACTACAACAACTCTTTTCAGGTGTTTTAACTACAAAGTTCTTCACTTCCTAGTGTATTCACTTATTTTGTAACACTGTAAGGAAAATTGCAAGTGTTACACACCCAACCAATCATATCCCAAAGTCTAGTTCTCTCTTAAAACAACTAATTTTCTCCCTTTTGTTGTCACAGAACAGCAACCATGCCTGTGAAATAAGAAGTAGTTCGATCCACTTGGGAGAACCTTTAATTCCCATTTCTAGAGTGGAAATTTTAGATTGTGTTTAGGTAGTTGAAAAGTTGTGGTAACTAGTTTCAGGTGGACAAACTTAAGTTTAAAACTTGTTGCCTAGGTGATAGCTCTGGGTGCTTTAGTTAGTTAAACCACATTATACACTAGTTGACTAGTCGTAGGCAGTCAAAGTGAATTGTAATTACCTATTTTTCCAGCTTTTAGGTTGGCTTTTAGGTTGGTTAGATAGAAATAGTACTCTAGGATGAAAGGTAGATTTCATATGCTACAAGATCAATGCAGTGTTATGGTTGGAACCATATAATATGGATGTTAGGGTGTGTAGATACCAAAGAAACAAGATAATTGCATAGAATTCGATGAACCATGTTTAATGAGTCAAAACAATTGATAAGTTCAATTTCCTAGACATTGGTACTGATCAATGTTCTAAATGTAGTGGTTTTAGGCTTATTGAAGATGAAACAATGACAAATTCTAGCAAAACAAAGAAATATGTCACTCTTGAGATTCTAAAAATATGCACAATTTACCTTAGATGCCTTGTCTTAGGAAACAAGGTGGCATTGATTTGAGCTTTCCCTTTTGGATGATTGGTTGTGTACATGCTTGTTGTAACACCCCATTGGGATGCCATGAGTTTACAAAAAAACTTTTTAAAACTTAATTCTGATACCATTGTGAGATATTGTTTAAATAAAAAATTTCATTTATTATAATTGAATTTAGAAAATTTCATATATGCAATGTAACTATAAAGCGTTCATAGAATTCCATTACAAAACTATTAGCATTGAAAGTAAAATCCCATAACTCTCCAATGTATCTTGCTGCTCAACTTCGCTTTAGCTACATCTGAAACAATCTACTCCCGTACAAGTAAGATCATCGCAAGTGGAAACCACAATCACAATATGCAAGGATGAGCTAACAAAAACAAATCATATAAACATACATAAGTAGTAAACATCAACTTAGAATAAGATTCCTAAATATTACATATCTTCAAACACCTACACACATTTTCACATGACATCTTATACGTCATAAATCATCAAATCATTAACAATCGCACTATCAGAAATCAAAGTCAGCAGCACATAATCAAACCATTATTTTTTCAAGGTAAACAATATTTCACACCCACACTTAAAGATCTCCATCTGCTGATACACTTTACCACAACATTACATAATGAAATTTCCCACCACTCTCTAGAATGTTTCAAAGGCAAGTACACCACTTCCCACCACTCTCTAAGAGCTTCACCGGGCAAGTATACATTTTCCACCACCCTCTTAGGCTTCGCCAGGCAAGTGTACACCACTTCCCCCCACTCTCTTAGAGCTTCACCGGGAAAGTATACACTTTCCACCACCCTCTTGGACTTCACCGGACAAGTGTACACCCCTACCACTCTACCCCCAAAGAGCTTCACTAGGCAAGTAATTTTAGATTGTGTTTAAGTAGTTGAAAAGTTGCGGTAACTAGTTTAAGGTGGACAAACTTAAGTTTAAAACTTGTTGCCTAGGTGATAGCTCTAGGTAGTTTAATTAGTTAAACCACATTATATACTAGTTGACTAGTCGTAGGCAGTCAAAGTGAATTGTAATTACCTGTTTTTCCATCTTTTAGGTTGGTTAGATAGAAATAATACTCTAGGATGAAAGGTAGATTTCATATGCTATAGGATCATATGAAAAATGCAGTGTTATGGTTGGAACCATATAATATGGATGCTGGGTGTGTAGATACCAAAGAAACATTGGGCAGTATGATACATTGGGCAGTATGTTGTGATGTTCTTTTGATCTGTTCAAAAAATAATGTTGTTATTGTATTATGAAAAATTATGTAATTTTTTTGGGGAGAATTTAAAGTTTTGAATGGTGTATGGTTCCTTATAAGTGCAATTTTCGGGATCAAAAATTCTTTTCAAGAGAGATGAATGTAAGATCCGAGAAAAATAGGAGTCTTAGAAATAAGGTAGTCTTATGACTTTGATGATTTTGTTTATAAATGAGTGTTATTTAGTGCACACCTTTTTTTAGAACGTAATTGCTATGTTATTTTATTTATATTTTGGCTTAAGGCAAAAAATGGTTTTTTACCTTTTATTAATTATGTGCAATATGTTAAAATAAGGGGTGTAGAAAGGAAAAAAATACAAATTAAATAATGTGGGAATTTAATAAAAATATATTATATAAATCTTTTTTGAGATTTAGTTGTTATCTTAAAAAGTAGTTGAAAGAAAATAGGTGATATTATTTTAAGATTAAAAAAGATATCATTATTAGAAAATGATATTATTAGATATTGTTAAATATTCTAAAAGATATTTTAAAAAATATTCTTAGATATTGTTATATAGTTAATTAAAATATATATATTGAGATATTATTACATATAATTAGATATTATGGGTAGATAATAATAATATATATTATTGATAGACTTATCATAATTAATTAGAATAAAAATATTAAAATAGAAGATATTAGGGATTATGTGAATTAATTAAGTTAAAGATAAATTTATTTTATCTTATATATCTGAGTTGGTTCTTATTACTCCTCATGGCCTTTATTATAACTACATCACCTAATACCATGACTATCAACATAACATTCCCCTAAAGCTTCATCATCACTATGTTCATCAACATATGTACCTCCATCATAATTAACCCCATAATGATCACTATCATGAGATTCCACACTTCCATAACACGCATAGTGGAAAGAATCAGTTATACTAAAAATAAGTGATCTACTTTTACTAACAGTTCAGTATACTATTTTATGGTTCGGTTTTTAAAAACTGAACTTATAACAGTTACAATTCAGTTAACTATGAGAACTGTATCTACTCTTACATATTCTCTAGTTCTAGTTCAATTGTTTCGTCTTGTCAAGAAAACTGTATTTAATAATAAAATATTAATAAAAAAAATTGTTCACATAAAAAAATAATAATTAATTTTTTAAGACAACTTTTTTTTATCACAAAATTTATATTTTTTATCAATAAAAATAAAAAATGTAATTTATATTTTTATATTTTTTAAGTTATATATATATATATATATATATATATATATATATATATATAT
>NW_014543415.1:0-3093 GCF_000741045.1 Vigna radiata var. radiata | reverse complement strand
TTATACTATTTAGTTTAAAAATTAGTTCAATTCAGTTTAAAATTAGTATAGTTNGTAGTTCAGTTCAGTTTATATTGTAGTTTAGTTAAAATTAGTGTAGTTTACAATTTAGTTAATAGTTCAGTTAGTGCAATTTACAATTCAGTTAATAGTTCAGTTCAGTTAGTGCAATTTACAGTTCAATTAATAGTTCGATTAGTGTACTTTACAATTCAATTAATAGTACAATTAGTGTACTTTACAATTCAATTAATAGTTCAATTAGTGTACTTTACAATTCAATTAATAGTTCAGTTCATACTGTAATTTAAAACAATTTAGTATAGTTCAGTTTGATAAAACAAGTTCAGTTCGATTTGCCCACCCTTAACTATAACCCCTTCTACATCCCAATCTATAGCAACTCNTACATCCCAATTCTAGCCTCCCCTACAGATATGTTCGACTAGTCCCGAAATCCAGCTAAGGAACATGNCTTCCTACCACACAAGGATAAGGAAACCACCATCACCCCCACACAAGGAAGGTTCAATACTTGAACAACTGATACTTATTTGCAGATAAAAATCAGGATTTACTAGATACAACAAGTAGACCTATCATTCACTCTTATGCTCATCAACCACACATAATCAGGTACACCCCAACNNTCACTCACGCTCCNTTCTCAACCACAAGTCAACCATGGCCCTAACACAACCCCTAAACCCATTCTATAGTTATCATCACATCCTTACAACCTATATTTGCATGGAAAACCCTGAGCATCATAACTTTGTTCTCCCTTAGCATCAAACCCTCTGTTGGGATAGCCTAACAAAACATACATAATACATTCATAGAGAAATCTCATCACATATATTGCTAAAAACCTATTCCCAAACATAATACACCTATTTTTTTTTTTCGGATCTTACAATGATCACTAATGTTGAAAAAATGAAATGACATGAATTCATCATGAAATGTGTAGCATCAAAATTACATGAAGGTGATCTGTACACATGAATACATTTATACAATAACCTTAATATAATGAGTGTAATTTCTAAATAATAAACTAGAATGTATGCATACATGAAAATCAAACATAAAACACAAATACACAAAAATGACTAACTCCCATCAAACCAAAGATTCCTCAAACTATATAACACCTATATCAACAATATGCTCGTGAAAAACCTTGGAAACAAAAACCTAAAAACCTTATTAAGAGTATATATTAACAATATTCAGTTATATATGAAGTTGGTTTCAGCATCATCATGGTTCCATTCTTGACATTAACAAGAGTAAAAGGGATTGACATTAAATTGACAAAGGAAACCTGGTCTTCCATTGTTGGATTTCACCTAGGAAGTGAAATGACTCATCACGAAATTGAAGGTATATATATATATATATATATATATATATATATATATATATATATATATATATATATATATATATTATGGATCTTATTCTTCATGCTAAAAACCTAATTTCACATATAATCTATTAATACATAATCTAAATTTATGGATTCATCCATCCGAGTAAAACCCATGTAACACATCCATAGGCTTGGAAAACAACTCAGCATACATTAAACACAACACCATATTCCACGACATACCACGTTGAACTACATAAAATGTAACATTCATAAACCAAAAAGGTTACAAATCATTGTATCACGTCGAGCACAATAAACAACCAACAAAAATTAAATCATGTAATTGACGTATAATTATGTCATGTAGTTCACAAATGCCAAGAGTCGCACATAATCATGCCACCAATTTATGCATGTAACATCACACACTCCAGAAAATAAAGCTTAGTCCCCTTGCCTCTATTCCAGCAAAAAAAACTCTAGATCTTCTAAGTCATCCCAATAGCTTAATTTCTAAATTTCTATCTTGGCAGAAAATGTTATTTTCTCAAACCTCTTTCACCACTATGGTAGATTTTTCCGTTTCTTTTTCCTGATGATTAGATTTTTATTTTAATTTAATATAAATAGAGGATTTACTTTTCTACACCTTTATAAAAGCTCAATATTATTTAGAATATATTAAAATAAAACTAGCTTTATTCTAATTGACTCTGATAAATCCTACACAGTATATTTATTATTATTATTATTATTATTATTATTATTATTATTATTATTATATAATATCTATTATATTGGTAATATCTGAAAATATCTTTCAAATTTGTAAATATTTATAAAATATAACAATATCCAAAAATATCTTTTAAAATAAAATAAACCCTTGAATATAATAAAAACCATTTTATATATTAATTAAAATGTTAACGAAATTTATATATTTTTCCTAATTATTAAAGTTGATAGAATTTCAAGTTCAAATTTATTACTATCCCTCAGATTCAAACATATATAATACTTTGAATGAAATTGAATGCGAATAATGCTACAACATTATTTTTTATATTTGGTTTTAATATAATATAATAAAATAAAGACATTCTTATTTTTTAACTGGATATAATATTTTAGTATAAGAGTTAAGTTTTCAAAAAAAACTTATAAGACTTTTTGACGAGTGAGTTTGTCTAGTTTTTGTTGTAAGATTTTAATTCATGCGTGTATATGTATGCCTATATGGATTGTAAGCTTATATATGAACATGTGCATTGTTGCTAAGACTTCGGTGAAGGAATCTAATGTCTAATTGAATACGAATTGACAATCCACTTTTAGAACTAATTTAATTTATTGTGAATCTATATACTTTGTTAAGACTTTAAAGCATTAATCATTAATGTTTTCCAATTATACATCCTAACTTGTTTTGCAACCGATTGGTTAACTCATCCGATCCATGGACATCCTGACCGACATATTCTGTATAGTATACTTTATAAAAGGTCAATATTTTCATAATATATTAAACTAAAAATATCTTTATTCTAATTGATTCTCATAAATCCCTAAATAGTATATTATTATTATTATTATTATTATTATTATTATTATCTAATAATAATATCTATTATATCAGGTAATATTTTAATATATTTTTTAAATTTATATATATATATATATATATATATATATATATATATATATATATA
>NW_014543414.1:0-1974 GCF_000741045.1 Vigna radiata var. radiata | reverse complement strand
TAGTAGCTCATTTTGACTTTGAGTTACATCAAATGGATGTGAAAACAACATTCCTTAATGGTGATCTAGAGGAAGAGGTTTACATGAAACAACCTGGAGGATTCTCTTCTAAAGACAGTGAGCACTTGGTATGTAAGCTTAATAAATCCATCTATGGATTAAAACAAGCCTCCCGCCAATGGTATCTAAAATTTGATGATGTTATCACTTCATTCGGTTTTGAAGAAAACATCATGGATCAATGTATATACCAAAAGGTCAATGGGAGTAAGATTTGTTTCCTTGTTTTATATGTGGATGACATTTTGTTTGCAACCAACGATGAGGGTTTGCTATATGAAGTGAAACAATTTCTCTCAAAGAACTTTGACATGAAGGATATGGGAGAGGCATCTTATGCCATTGGCATTAAGATCCATAAGGAAAGATCTCGAGGCATTTTGGGTTTGTCTAAAGAGACCTATATCAACAAAGTTTTAGAGAGGTTTAACATGAAGAACTATTCACCAAGTGTAGCTCTCATTGTAAAGGGTGACAAACTTGAATTAAGTCAATGCCCGAAAAATTATCTTGAGCGGGAACATATGAAAAATATTCCATATGCTTCAGTTGTCGGAAGTCTTATGTATGCTCAAGTTTGTACTAGACCTGACATTGCATTTGCAGTTGGAGTTTTAGGAAGATATAAGAGTAATCCAGGTGTTGACCACTGGAAAGCTGCAAAGAAAGTAATGAGATATCTTTAAGGAACAAAAGATTTCATGCTCATGTATAGACAAAATGCTAATTTAGAAGTGATTGGCTACTCCGATTCAGACTATGCTGGTTGCGTTGATTCACGAAAATCAACATTTGGTTACATCTTTATGTTAGCTGATGGAGCAGTATCTTGGAGTAGCAAAAAAAAAAAGCAGACCTTGACTGCTACTTCTACTATGGAAGCTGAGTTCGTTTCTTGTTTTGAGGCTTCTTCACATGGTGTATGGTTGAAGAGTTTTATATCTAGCCTTAGAATTATGGACTCAATTGCTAGGCCACTAAAGTTGTATTGTGATAACTCTGCTGCTGTTTTCATGGCTAAGAATAATAAAAGTGGAAGTCGAAGTAAACACATCGATATTAAATATCTAGCCATAAGAGAACGTGTTAAAGAAAAGAAAGTGGTTATTGAGCACGTTAGCACTGAGTTGATGATTGTTGATCCTTTAACTAAAGGCATGCCACCAAAGAATTTTAAGGATCATGTAACGCGAATGAGACTTGGTTCCATGATATGACAATCATTGTAAGTACTTTCATTTTGATAAAACTTTTATTCAGTTTAATGTTTTCTCAATTATTTGTGCACATAATTAATTACTTTGAGAAAACTCATTTAGTTGTGACCTAGAATAAACATATGGTTTATTCATTAAAGTTAAGAGCTTGTGATGTGAGACTAAATACATCGTAATACATGGGAGATAATACTCATTATTAGAGGAACTGTCACCATGATTCATATATTTGGTCTCTTATTACGTTTGATGGTTGAATAAAATGGACCAAGTGAGATAATGTTAGCCTTATACAGAAGAGAGGTTACATTTTAATATTATATTATTTAATATTATATCATATCCCATTTGTTTTATTTCTTTTTCAGTTAATATTATAAAGCAGTTAATATTCTGAGAGTGGCCCATTATAAATAAAAACTGTTTTCAAATGTGTGTGGGTGTGCCCATGATTCCCACAACAATCTCTTCTAACGTTAAATACTCTGTGATGGTTTTTGGAGATATACAGACTACAAAAAATTTCTTATCAGGTCACTGAGCCTACTCTTTACTTCACATACATCACCATCGTGTTTTAAGAGCAAGGGTTCAGAAACCAAAAATTAGGCAAGCATACAACAATGGCTGGAGGTTGGTCTTTCTGCTTCCGCTTTCATTCTTGTAAATCTGAATATGATTAAATGTGCTTGTTTGA
>NW_014543413.1:0-1971 GCF_000741045.1 Vigna radiata var. radiata | reverse complement strand
TCAATTTCTTTCCAATCCTTTGGAAGATCACTATGCAGCAGCAATAAGGATTTTGAGATATATCAAGAACAATCAGGACGAGGATTATTCTTTCCCTCCAACACAGAACATACTCTCAATGTTTTTAGTGATTTTGATTGGACTGCTTGCCCTGACACTAAAAGGTCTGTAACTGGTTTTAATGTGTTCTATGGTGCATCCTTAATTAGCTGGAAATCCAAGAAGCAAGGTACTATATCTAGATCATCAACTGAAGCAGAATAATATAGAGCCTTAACTTCCACAACATGTGAAATTCAATGGCTTTTATTTGCTCCATGATTTGAAACAACCTCTACCACAACCAGTTCCTCTATTTTGTGACAATCAATCTACTATACAAATTGCACAGAATCCAGCCATGCATGAGAGGACAAAGTATATTGAAATTGATTGTCATCTCATAAGGGATAAAGTTCAAGCTGATGTAATTAAGCTCCTGCCCATTTCTACTTCAGCTCAACTTGCAGACATTCATACTAAAGCTTTGCATCCCGCACAATTTCAGTATTTGTTGTCCAAGCTGAACATTAAGGATATATATGCTGCAGATTGAGGGGGATATTGGATTTAGTTTATTTTTCGTTCATTTTATGTTCATATATTTATATTCCGTTTTTATATTGCTTTAAAAGAGCTATATATATATCAATTGTACTATCTCCTTATTATCGAATAAGATACACAATTTTCATCCCTTCTTTTCTTATAACAAATCACTCTATTTTCCCTTTTATATTCTTATTGAAAATTATTTTTCAAACGTTTTATCCCTTGTTAATTACTATACTTCTAAAACTTTATCATTAAATAACCATTGACAAGTTCTCAATTCCGGAATTTCCGGCAAAGAGCTTTCCAAAACAGGGATAATAATAATAATCAACTTGCAGGACAAACATATAATGTCAATTTAATTTTTTTTTTAATCTCCCCCTTTGATAAGAAAAAAGCCTCATCATCTTTTGACTGAATTTTCATTGGATCATTAATACAATTAGTCAAGTTTTAACACGGAGGAAAAAATAATTCTAATGTATAAAATATCTTAACAACGAAGGCCTGAAGTGAATAGATTTCTAGAGGTTAAAATATTATAAAATGTGAATTAATTAAATTAAATAATAACTAGATTAATTTGTTTTACTTGCAGATTCTGCTGTCAAGAAGCAAAGTCCTTAGTAACAGCCACATGACCAATAATCATGTACCGTGAGTGAAAATTGATTTGTACATGCAATTTGTTGTGATATGCATCCATTCGTCAGTGAACAAGAACTAATGGACCAAAAATGCTAAAAAATTAATAATTGAATTAACGTATATGAAAAAACTAAAGCCAAGAAAATAAAACGCAGTACCAAAAGTCCTCCTCTATTTGATTAGTTTATGTGTAACAGAAACATCAAATTGACGATACAAGTACATTAAGATAAGACAAATAATCTTTCGAACACTTCATCTACGTGTTCCTTTTGTTTGGAACATTTTGTGTGACTATAATAGGAGTTTTGCATTCTTACGCAACAGTACTCATTTAGTTCATCTCTAGTTAATGTTAATAACATCCTGTGATCTTTGTTGGCAAATATGTACTTGCACTGTTTGAGTATTGTGATTTAGTTAAAGCATAATTAATAATATTTCTTACTTTAACATTTGGTTGTGGCTTAGTTCTGCTAAGTATTATTACAAGTAGAGATTTATCATATGTTATGATGCGAGAATTTTACATACACATCTATTTTTATTCAGTCATTCAAGTAGGTATAATTTTTCATGCCAATTATTAGAATAACAACCACAAAGGGGTTGATTTGTATTTTCTATTTTTTTTTCTTCTTTTTTAAGACATTTTTAAATTGTAAGGATTCTTGACACCAAGAAGCATTCTTTGCCCAATCTATCAGGTATGGTTTTTTTTTTTTTTTT
>NW_014543412.1:0-11726 GCF_000741045.1 Vigna radiata var. radiata | reverse complement strand
TTATTTAAGAATAATTCAACAATAAATTTTTTTACGCATCAGTGAATTTTTTTATAAAAAATTATGAAAAATATTAAATTATATTAACAAGTTTATTTAAGAATAATTCAACAATAAATTTTTTTACGCACTAAAAATATTAAATATAAAGTTAGATATTTGTAAGTAATAAAATAATTGTACCATGTGATGTCAATTACAAGTTGGACGATCAATTATTTAGTCGACGATAATTACCAACTCGAATAGTTAACTAATAGACTCGACGGAAGATCATTAACTCAGATCGACAACTAATAGACTGGACGATTACTTACTAAGTCAATGACAATTACCAACTCGGATGGTCAACTAATAGACTGGACGACCAATTACTAAATCGACAACAATTACCAACCTAGATGACCAGATAACATTGGACGATCAATCACTAAATCGAATAGTCTAAATAGATTAACTCCAAAACTGTTTTATTTAAGATTAAAACTTTATTAGTCATGTTTTGGATCGTAGTTAGGTCAACCTTAATCAAAAGTCTATCACAAAATTTATAAATAATGATTTAAGATAAAAAGATATGTAACACGTTAATTACAACATTCATTATTTTTTGTCTAAATTAACCTAACTTTGACATTAGAATATCTTCTTCTACAAATACTATCAGAATAGTTTGAATTCACATAAAAATCCTCAAAATGTATAAAACTTGAATATTTGGAAATTGAGTAATTGAATATGAAGACTTGATCCCATAACTAAAATACAAATAAACTTAAATCATGTTAAGATAAATTTTAAAATCATATTAAGAAAATAATTTAAAATTTAATTTAATCTCACAAAATTATTTATAAAATGATATTTACATGTGTTTATAATACGTAGTCGCCAAATATTTAGTAATAAGAAATCTCTAACAAATTAACAACAATCTTACTAAAAATATGTATATATATATAAAAGAATCCAGCAATCTATAATTTTTTTTAATGAAAAAAAAGCAATTTGAATTTCACAGTTCTTTGTCTGCGGCTTGTTGTTAATACGTTTTCATTATATAATTCTGAACATATGAACGCTCTTTGTTGTTGCTTACTTGTATAATTTATATGGTTACACATTTTTTATGAATGATTTATTGAAAAAAGAGAGAGTATATAATATGAAATAATTCAGTTGAAAACAAATCGTTTTCCAATTTTTTATTGGCCGCCCATATTTGTTTTTTAATTTTAAGTTAGTAATAGTAAAATGAAAAACTTATTTCAGCGAAATTTACTTTATCCACTGCATGACATAAGCGAAGGGTTTATTGGAAGTTGTGTTTGATTAGTTTAGTTTGGTTGTCAATGATGAAACATTATTGAGGGACAAAAATGGAAACAGAAAAGGAGAAAGTCTCTTACAGCGTCACCTATAAAGATTGAAGAAAAACCAATGAGTATGTGCCAAAACGTTGTTTATGTGTGGTCTAAAACCTTCATAAAAATATTTGGTAAATACAAAAGCCACGGCAATCTGTGATGGCAAATGCATTATTGTATGCAGTTGAAAGGTGACTGCGAACATGAGCAATCATATATGTTCAAAACAATCATATTGCATGGTAGATGCTGAATGTTGGACTTGGATTTGGAATCATACAGAATAAAATAAGCATGATTACCCATTCTTATCATTGTTTAGTGAAACTAGATGACAATTATTACCAATAATTATAAACCTCATGATGCCATCTACCAATGAGGTGGCACCCATGCTTCATGGAATGTTTCATAGTAAAATAGAGTTTTTTCAGACTGAGCATATTATACTCAATCTAATAATTAATTTCATGATATATTTTTTCTTTTCTCATATAGATTTTGTAATCAGATAGATCAGACTGTAATAAAATAGTAAAAAAACAAATTTCAATTTTATCTTAAAATTTAAAAATTAAAAATATAACAATCATAAATTAAAAGGTTAAATATGTTTTTAGTTCCTATACTTTGAAGTGATTTTGGTTTTAATCCATTTTCAAACTAAGCTACAATTAAGTATTTCAATTCTTAAACTCTGATTTTAGTCTATTTTACCAATTTTTTTTAACTTTATTTGTTGTTTCAAACGCGTTTCTCACTTAACATTGAAGCAAAAATGTGTCAAACAGTGTAAACAATCCAAATGCTATAATGAAACGTGCTTGAAACAATAAATAAAGTTAAAAAAATTCGATAAAAATGACTAAAACCAGAGTTTTCTAAAATTAAAAAATTAAATTGTACCTTAGTTTGAAAATTGACTAAAACTAAAATCACCCCAAAATATAGGAACTAAAAACATGTTTAACCCTAAATTAAAAGACTCAATATTTATATGTTTTAATATAAATGGATGTATCATAATTAGGAATGGTTTACGTGAGGTAGGTCTATTGTTATTTTGAAGTATTTTTTTAAAGAGTATTATTTTTCCACTTTAAATATCATTGGCACACGTTACCATAATCAAGGAGGGGAAACATTATTGGCTTTACTGTCCGTCTTTGATTTAACGTTCTTAACTTCAATGACGTGGTTTATATATTTTGTTTTTTAATCATCGATAATGTTGATTTCTTTTACATTAATCATACAAATAAAGTACACTAGTTATAATAATTAATGATGTAAGTTTATGTTTATTACTGGAAAAAATAGTCCGGCCAAAAAATAATATGTTAAAAAATAAACTCTAATTTTTATCTGCAAATTATGAACTTCATTAAACAGATAACTTTTTTTTTATATAAATAAATAGCTGTTTATTTAATATTGTAATATATTTTATTCTTTTACTAAAATATTTTATACTCTTATTTATCTACACTTATATATGTAAAGAGAGATTAACTTTTTATGTTTTGATCTACTTTTCAATTTTACCTTTTAAATATATTTTAAATTAAAATAACTATTTCATTCGATTTTATCATTTAAATTATCGCTTCTTTAAATTTAACTGTTTTTTAAACTATTTATTTTTCAAACTTAATTATGAAAATCATTTATGTTTAATTTTATAATTATAATAATTAAATAATAATAATTTTATTAATTTTTATTATTATAAAAAATAAACACACTTACGCTACGCGCGTGTTTTTCTAGTAAAATATGTTTTGAGTTAACTAATAATAATCACATGTAATTTGTATAATATTACTAGTACCTATGAGTGTTAGAGTGAGTGATACTCCCTTCTAGAATGTAGTTCAAAAAATAACGATTACCTTATATTTAAAAAAGATAAATTGTTTTTACGTTTATATTTGTATGGGTTAAATATGTTTTTAAAATTTCTATATTTTGGGACGATTTTGGTTTTAGTTTCTATTTCAAATTAAGGTGCAATTTAGTCATTTAACTTTAAAAAACTCTGCTTTTAATCTTTTTTTATCAAATTTTTTTAACTTTATTTGTTGTTTCAAGTTGAAGCAAAAATGTGTCAAACAGTGTAAAAAGAATGAAACGCATTTGAAATAGTAAATAAAGTTAAAAAAACTTGGTAAAAATGACTAAAATCAGAGTTTTCTAAAGTTGAAGTTAGTTTGAAAGAGAGACTAAAACCAAAATCGCTCCAAAGTATAGAAACTAAAAACATATTTAACCCTATTTTTATTAACATATTTTGTTATTTTATTTATTTTTTCTTTTACAAAATCAAGTTGAGATTTTTTTTTTCATATTTAAAGATTCAAGATTGTCCGATGTGAAAATTTTATGTCTGTCCACCTGGATTCTAAAATTTGTTATCAACTTTTTTAATGTATGAAACAAAATTGAAAACAATTTCTTAACATATTTTGACATACTTATATTCAGTGGGAGGAAGAAGAGAATCATGATTGTGTACATAAAAATAGAACTTTGAAGTTACTTTTATATTATTTTGAAGAAATTAACCTTTTTTTTAATCACAAAAAAACACTGAGATAATTATGATTATTATTTTCTGTAGGTAACAAATTAATTGTAATATATTTTTTTTCTTCTAAAAATATATAATAACCTTTGTTAGCGTTTGTTATTAACTAAATCAATAATAAATTTGTAACAATAATTGTTATTTTCAGTTACTAGTAAATCAGTAAAACAAATTACAATATTATACACACACATCATGTATTTTGTTATTTCATCTTACTAACACATAAAAAAACTCCTTACTCCAAATATTTGTTATTTGTTATGTTGATTATATTTAAAGCAGTAAAAAATAATATAATAATATTGTATTTAAAATTTTTAATTAAATTAATATTTTAATCAAAGTAAACATCTCGTAATGCTCTCATTGAAATACAACAAATAAATTATTCACTGATCATCAAATATTAAATAAAGTATTTATCTTTTTCTTTATAATTATATAATGTTAGAAAATATCGTTTCAATCGTTATATCAATTGTCTATCACCTATATGTTAATTAATATAAATGAAACATTTTCATTCCATAAATATTATCAAATATATTCCTCAATTCAAATTATTGTTATAAAATACTCAAAAAAACTTAAATTACAATATATGGAGTTCATCAAAATAATTATTATATGAGAGAAAAATATAAATACGATAAATAAGACATACCATAGTTATCAACAGTGATCAATTTAAAAGTAAATAATTTTCAAAACTAGCTAAAAATTGCCAAATTAAATTATATATGCAGTCATGTATGAATATCTATACTGGAGACGTTTTAACAATAAGGGTTGAGAATATGGAAGAATAAAAAGATTAGTTGACAAATGATACGTATTTTGATATTCTATTTTAGCGAAAATAACTTTAATTATTTGCATGGTTTGTATTTAATATTAAATCCGACAAACCTATATTAATAAAATAAATTACTCTAAAAATAAAGTTTTTTTTTTACAATATATGGTTCTATCTCGTACTTTATTTTCCAAACCTAATAGTTTTAAATTTTAAAAGTTTAGTCTTCATTCTTATACTTTATTTTAAAAATTTACAATTTAGAAACAAATTATATTAAAAGCCAAACGTTTTTTTTATTCTTGCTTCTTTTTCTGTATTTCGTTTGGAAGGATAAAAAAAATTATATGTATTTATAGTTCTATATAAAGATATTGTACTCATAGGGGTTGGATATCGAGTACTTGATTGAATGGAATTGGCAACATAGAAATGAGAGGTGTAACCGAACGTTCAGGAAGATAAATTGTGTAAGTACCAGTTTAATTATTATCCAATAATATTAAAATAAATAATCAATTATTTTATTTTAAAAAATAAAGCTTAATAACTTTGTTCGTTATCTTTAATATATCTTTATCATTTATCAATAAGGAATAGCTTAACAAAGATAAAAGATAACATAACCAACTGAAACATAAAAGCATAGAGAATTTATAGAGTATATAAAAGAAGGATTGAAACATTATTCACATCATAGTTTCCATCGTATGCTTACATCACTTAAAAGAGATCGAAGAATCATCTGGAACTTTACTATTTGGGTAAGAGCGTCTTCTGTACGTTTTCTTTTCTTGATTGGGTTTACGGTATTGTTATTTATCAATTAATATAAACTTTTTTAAAAAACAAAATTATAAATTTAAAAATAAATTAACTAACATTGAAAATAAAATAGAAAAAAGGGCGGGAGACAGAGATGTGAACTCAATTATTTTGTTAAAATAGTAAAACTGCTTTGGCTCTATTGAAGTACACGCTGGCAAAAACATCCTTATAAATATTGTCATGCCATATATGAAAATGCACCTCAAAATTTACTGATTAAGTTTACAAATTGTGTGGCTGCTCCTTCGGTTTCCCTATCGAAGCAAGCATCGAAAGTCTTCCCATTGCGTAAGGCACATTCCATGTTTAGTCCCACCCCACCAATGGCACGCTCCCTCTCCTCTCATTCCGAACTCCCTTCTTCCTATCTTCCTATACCCGACGGACCCTTTTCTCCGGCGGACCCTCCAAGACACGTGACCAAAAAGGTGCTTCTCATCTCATCTGGGTTGCTCATGCTGCTTCTCTCCTTGGTGACCTTCAATGCCTACTACCCGCATTCATCTGGAGATGGAGACCATGCTTCATTAACGCCAACAACGCCCGATGATTTCGAATTCAGTGTGCCAAGCTCAATGTCGAAACCATTTTCACGTGGCGTCTCTTTAGGGGTGTCGGAGAAGTCTAGCTGGATGTTGAAGAGCAGCAATGGAGAATCCTATCCTTGGAGCAATAGCATGCTGTCATGGCAGCGAACGGCTTATCACTTCCAGCCTGAGAAGAATTGGATGAACGGTAACTTTCTTTTATTTCTATTGCTCTGTCTTTTCCTTTTATTTTAAACTTTATTTTAATGTACAGTTTAACAGAGTGTTTGTAAAACTATTTTGTATAACAATTTGTGATTGAATGATCATTTTTTACCGTGTCATTAATCGTTTTATTATTTTTGTTTAACTTTTGTAACAGTTAATGATAACATTTGACGAAAAGGACATTTTAATTTTTTAAGGAAAAACTAGAAAAAATAGACTGTTGTGGAAATTAATTTTATAACCCCTTTCATTTTCATTGTTGACTGTTACAATTAACCAGATGTATTAGTTTTAGAGAAGACGACCGTCAAAATCAAAATACTGTTTGCAAAGGATTTAGTCGGCGTAATTTGTAATTAAAATTAATATTGATTATGATTGTGATTTATTCTATGCAACAAATTTAATACAAAAAGAAACTAAAGTACTTTGTCCAAATTATTCTTTCACTTGAAATTGAAAAAATATGTTATTAGTGTTGAATGTAAAGAATACTAACTTTTTTCTTGTTTCTGTGGGTGTGGCTTCGGCTTGCTGTGCTTGGGGAACTTGGTTTGTCTGCTTCAGATCCTAATGGTAAGAGCACCCTTGCATTTTCCAATTGTTTTTACCTCCCTCGCATTAATTCAAAGACATGAGAAATAAAAAAGAAGAAGAAAACAACATAAAATGAGTTGTGTAATGGAGAGATGAAGAAAAAATGTTGTATACTTTTGTTGTATAAACAGCATTTCACTTTCTTGAACTTTCGTTAATTTCACCCTTTTCTTTTGTTGCCCATTAATTTGTCCCATTTCTTTTACCGTGACTTGGCAAAAATCCTAACATTATTTTATTATGCATATGCTTTTTCTATACGATCATATTGGTCACGTTCTGTTGATCTTCTTCTGTGCACAAAATCTAGTAACTTTTTGCACAATATTTGGAAACGATAATTAGACTTCCAATTTCTCATAAGAAGGGATTGGATTTTTTCAAAACTTTTAACAAAATGGATGAACCGCAGTTCTTAACAGTACTGTCCAGCAGTCTGGTTTTGAACAGCTTGTTTGTGTTACAAGGCAAAGCAGTACAGCTTGTTTGTGTTGAAATGCCTCATATTTTTAGCTAATTTTAAATTACAAGAAAACAAATTTTACTTTACATATTTACTTATTTTTAAGATGGTAAATCTATAAAAGCCCCTCCCCCTTTCTTGATCCAATATCAATATCAAATTCTAGAAATTTAGACAACCAACCGAAGTACAAATCATTTTTCCAACAATGTTGGAATTATTGAAGTTTAGAAAAGGGCTTCACAATTTTCCCTGGACCACCTTTTTGACACAGTTGTTACAATTTGGGCAGGTCCTATGTACTACAAAGGGTGGTATCATTTCTTCTATCAATACAATCCGAAAGGTGCAGTTTGGGGTACCATAGTTTGGGGGCACGCTGTATCAAGGGACTTGATTCACTGGCTTCACCTACCACTGGCAATGGTGGCTGATCAATGGTATGACCAAAATGGTGTGTGGACAGGCTCTGCCACCATCTTACCCGATGGTCAAGTCATCATGCTATACACTGGTTCCACCAACGAGTCAGTGCAGGTCCAAAACCTTGCATACCCTGCAGATCCCTCTGATCCTCTCCTTGTTGATTGGATCAAATACCCTTCAAATCCAGTTCTGTTCCCTTCACCAGGCATCGATACCAAGGATTTTCGTGACCCCACCACAGCTTGGCTCACCACAGAAGGCAAGTGGCGCATCAGTATTGGTTCAAAGCTTAACAAAACTGGCATAGCCTTGGTTTATGATACCAGTGACTTTAAGACCTATGAGCGTGTGGAGGGACTGCTCCGTGCTGTGCCTGGCACTGGCATGTGGGAGTGTGTTGACTTCTTTCCAGTATCCAGTGAGGGTGAAAATGGCTTGGATGCTTCAATCAATGGGGAGAATGTGAAGCATGTGGTGAAGGTTAGCTTGGATGATGATAGACATGATTACTATGCAGTGGGGACTTACGATGAGAAGAATGCCAAGTTCACACCAGATGATTTGAAGAACGATGTTGGTATTGGACTCAGATATGACTACGGTATATTTTATGCATCCAAGACATTTTATGATCAGAGTAAGGGAAGGAGAGTGTTGTGGAGTTGGATTGGAGAGTCTGATAGCGAATATGCTGACGTAGCCAAAGGTTGGGCATCAATTCAGGTGTGTTAAGTTTATTCACCTATTTTTCTTGTTTATCAATTGTATCCTTTTAAATGGATTGACCGGACCATCATAATTTCTCCTGATTGCATTTTTTTTGTATAGGGTATTCCAAGAACAGTGACACTTGATAAGAAAACCGGTAGCAGCTTACTTCAATGGCCTGTAGCAGAGGTGGAAAGTTTGAGATTGGGAAGCAATGAGTTTGAAAATTTGAAGGTGAAGCCAGGGTCAGTGGTGCCACTTGAAGTTGGAACAGCTGCACAGGTTTGGGATCATGTTAATTTTATTGATTGACAAGTAGTTAGGAGAATACAAAGTTGAATGTAACAAAGCTAGTATAATTCAATGACACGCAATTGCATCTTCCAATGCAACAGTTGGACATTGTAGCTGAGTTTGAGATAGATAACAAAGCCTTGGAGATGACTGGCCAATCCAATAAGGAGTACGAGTGTAGCACCAGTGGTGGAGCAGCAGAACGTGGTGCCTTAGGACCATTTGGTCTTCTAGTATTGGCTGATGATGATCTTTCTGAATACACTCCCACATACTTTTACGTGGTTAAAGGAAACGATGGACAACTTAAAACTTCCTTCTGCTCTGATCAATTAAGGTATAGGACTTATATTCTTTTCCAAGCTTGTAGTGACATTGTTTGTCTCTTAAGAAGAAAATGAATGTGTTAAGTTGTGATTAAATACAATGTTGATTAAGTTACATAATGTTTTGTAGGTCTTCTCTAGCAACTGATGTTGGTAAGAAAATCTTCGGAAGCTCTGTTACAGTACTAGAAGATGAAAAACTGTCAGTGAGGATATTGGTAAGCTTTGTGATTTTCTTGCTCAAAGTTTAATTTATTTTTGTGTGTGAAGATGAAGCAGCTGAAGTAATGAAGTTGAATTTTTGATGGTGAAAATTAGGTGGACCATTCTGTGGTGGAAAGTTTTGCTCAAGGTGGAAGAACATGCGTGACATCTCGAGTTTATCCAACGAAGGCAATCTATGGAGCTGCTAGATTGTTTTTATTCAATAATGCTACAGAAGTCAATGTGACTGCTTCAGTTAAAGTTTGGCAAATGAATTCTGCATTCATACGCCCCTTCGACCCACAACAAAGTAATTCTATTTAAGAGAACAAAGCTGTTCAATAACCTTCTCTTCTACTAACCTAAAGGTTAGGGTTATTGAACAAAGTTCTCCTGCCTCAATTTTGCTCAAATCTTTTTTTAATAGCCTCGATTTTGTAAAATAGTAGTGATATTTGTAAATTGTCATGAGAATGAAAGAAATATTATGTTTCCTTTCTTTGAAAAATATTCTTTGGTAAGATTAAATATTTTTTGGTCTTTTTAATAATTTCAATTTTGTAAAATAATAGTGATATTTGTAAATTGTTATAACAATGAAAGAAAATGAAAGAAATATTATGTTTTCTTTTTATGAAAAATATTGTTTGTTAGGATTAAACTTTTTATCTTTTAACTTAGTGAAAATTAAAATTAGTATTTTTTTTTTAACTTTAGATTAATTTAGTTTTTTATTTTAAGAAATACATAAATTTAAATTTTTTAATTAAATTTATTTGAAATTTTACATGTAATTTTTAATTAAATTAAAGAAAAAAATTATGTTGAAAGTAATTTAAATGTTATTATAAAAAGATTAAATTCACACGTTTTAAATAAAGAAACTAAATTAAATTAAAATTTTAATGAAAAACTAATTCTAATTTTTAGTGTTAGATCAAAATATTTAATCATTTTTCTTATAAAAATTATTTTTCCTAATGAATTAATTTTATGACTTATACTTATCATATATGGTACTTTTTAATTACCTTAATGTAGATAAAGGATGATTCTGGTAAAAAATCAGTTATATTTTTTTAGTTAATTAAAAAATAGTAAATCTTAAAGATTTTTTTGTTTTTTTGTCTTTTGTTCTATAGTGGAAATATATGATGGGGGTGGAATCAATAATCACTAGAAACGCTACACGAGCAATTTTAAAGTAACTTTTATTTAAGTGAAAGGTTATGCAAAGAGAAATTTCTTTTAATACTTACTATAATACCATACATGTAAAGTACTCTGTCTATAAAAAGAAGGGATTCACTTTTCAAAACAATAATAATTCATATCTTTTTTTTTTTAATTTCAAATTAACATATTAGATTAATTAACATTAATCAAGTGTATTGAGTTTCTCTGAACTCTTTTTATATAAATATGTGCATCTTTGGAAAAGTTTTCTAAAACTAAATTTGCGAAAAATTATTCACTGAAGTTTATATATAAAATGAAGTTTATATCATCTAATGAGTATTCTAAACACCTTAATCACCAAGATAAACGTTTTGGTTTGGTCGCAAATCCCATAATTGACGTGGCATGTTTTGAAAGCAGATAACGCTTGAATACGTGTGCTTCTACTTATCACTTCTCCATTGTTCTTCCACTTTCACCATGAACAACTGAACTGCTACATCCCTTCAAATCGCTTCTCCTTCCTCGTTCCTTTCACTGGTTATCATGATGGCGCTCAATTCCTTGTCACCGCTTTCCGTTAATTCTCTTCTTGTATCTTCAAGCTCAACTTCCCTCACTTCGGATTCTCATTCAAAGCCCTTTTCCGTTTCCTGCCAATTCAACTCTAACAGAGATAGCTCTGAAGAAAAAAGAAAGAGTGTTGGTTCTAGTACAGTGCTTGCCAATGCCGAATTCAGGAAATGGGGGAAAGTGGCTTCGGCCACGTTGGCGGCCGCCGTCATTGCCTTCGGCTCTGACATGTCTGCCCTTGCTGATCTCAACAAATTTGAAGCTGAACTGAGGGGTGAATTTGGGATAGGATCGGCTGCACAATTTGGCTCTGCAGATCTCAGGTTGGTTTATTTCATTCCATTTTATCTTTGTGGATTCATAAATAACACTTTCGGACTAAGTTTTAGGCAAAAACGAAACTGAATTGTCTTCACTAATTGTTTTGCAGGAAAGCAGTGCATGTGAATGAAAATTTCAGGTAATTTTTTATTTCAATTGGCCATGCGTTATAAAGAAATTAGAAATGAACATGATGCAATTTTATTGTTATCCTTCCTACCTTAGCTTTATCAAATTTGTAATCATAGGGAAGAGGTGGAAAATAGAATGGAGAGGCAATAGGATTTTTTTTTTTTTTT
>NW_014543411.1:0-961 GCF_000741045.1 Vigna radiata var. radiata | reverse complement strand
ACGCGAGTGGCATTCGGCTCGCTCCACGATAAATTTTTCTGAGTGGGTGGACATTTGGGCACTAGGATCACATTTTGGAGACTCTCAAGACAAAAAAGATTTTGTCACAGAACCTAATTATCGGAACGTCCCAGCATTTGATTATTAATAAATATATGGAGATGAAGCAATGAGGGGGATCGATCATTTCTTCAAAAACGCATTTGGGACGCCAGTCCCATCGGGTGGATGAAAGTGACAATCGTAGATCTCCTTCCAAGGTTTGACTCGTTAAAGTAGCAAAATTTCATTTTTACGTCTTGAGAAGATTATCAATGGCGCAGGGGTCTAAAAACTGCTCAACGATAGTGCAGTTCGAGTTCCGAATCGCTATGAGCCCACTCGTGGTTTTTTCTCATACGTTCATCGCATATAAATTTCCCTAATGTTTCTGTTTTATTCTCTCTGATTACATTAATTGCATAAGTAATTATATCCTCATTTCATTTCCTTTCCCATTACTTTTATTCTTTTTTAGTAGCATCTGTGTTATTCATCTGTGTACGATTCTTATATTAAGATAGTTTTCCCTGGTATACATATGAAGCTTCGAACGGAACCAATTTTTTTAATGTCATTTCCCGCTAAATCATGGGTTTTCCCAGGAAGGCAGCCTCTAGTCCCTCCAAGACTTTACTGTTGCCAGATAAGTTCATTTTTCATGAACTTTCCCAGTTCAAACCCACGTAAAATATTCACATTAATTGCACAATTTGGCAACCCCTCGAGTGAAATAGAAAAAGGTGGAATCGCTTAAAAGTGAAATCCTTCGAAGTTTATATTAAAGATAAGCTCCGAGACCTCCTAATTTTCCGTAACTGGTAACGCTTATAGTTCCAGCGTTCTACCGTTTTCATGATTTTTGCGGCTATCGACGAGCTATTGTTTCTAGATTAGCCCGTTCTATTCAGTTTTTCAAAAT
>NW_014543410.1:0-1618 GCF_000741045.1 Vigna radiata var. radiata | reverse complement strand
CTGTATACAGCTGTCCTCATAATGTTTCGCCAAAAAATCTGCATTTATAACATTTTCCTGTAAGATTCAAACGAGAACATGCTGATATTTTGAGTTCAACATTTGAGATATATTATGAGAGACCTAATATGCAGAAAGGAAAAAGATGACAGATTATAAAAACTGAGCAATCTCTTGAACTAATCTGGTGAGTGTAACTTATTGTGAGCAACAGCAATCAAAGAAAGGGAAAAGGAAAATATNAAGAAAAATCGGAATTGAAGAAACAGAGTCTGTCTTTGCAGTGATTGGATATATGTGGAATGGTCTGAACCAGAAAGTTCATAACCGCGTGCTAATTTTTGTCTGGCGGTCCTAACCTTACACTTTGAATTCTGCTAACCAACGTNATATAATTAATGTTGTACTTATTATACCTGATAGGGTTATTCATAAAGGAGTCATCAACNTNATAATCCTTCTATACTAAGCATGGGATGAGTATATTGTGTGAAAGTTTTGTAAATAATGCAAAATTAAAATTTTATATTTGTCCTAAATAAAGAGAATTGTGGAATGAGATTGTGAATGTAATAAATAAAGAGAAAAAATCATATAAAGTTTACGAAAGATATATTCTTATGAGACAACTTAGAAAAATATTACAACATTATCGAGAAACATTATCGAGAATGTAAGAGAAGACTATTTCATAAATTTCTCATATTTTAAAGACTAAATTTCATAGTCAAACCAATATAAATAGTTTAATTTTCTCCCCTTTTTTTCTTTATTTTCATTCTTTGTTGGTCTATCTCCTTCAATAGTTCCTGTATTTTGGGGTTAAAATTTTAATCATCTTAAGGCTACTTAATCTTTAGATGTTCTTATTTGTCTTTATTCACCAGTGCTTTTGTTTTAACTATTTAGATAAATATGATTTTCTGCTTACTTCAGCAACAACAGGAATGTCTAGAATTTATTTGTATAAAAACATATTAAAGTCCCCAACCCAAAAACAGTGGCATACAAGACAGTTATCATACCAAACATATTAAAGTTTATTTTTGATTTTTGCATGAGCAGGAACAATTGGAGAAGAAAAAAGCAGAATATGCAGAAAAGATAAAGAACAAAATAGCTGAAAGTGAGGAAGCTGAAGAGAAAAGAGCAATAGTTGAGGACATTATGGCTGATCCATCTACACCTACACCACCACAAAGTGAGGACCAAAGTAAATCGTCTACCCAACCCAAGTGTAGACGTGCGACTAGGCTAAAAGACTTGACTGTTAGTCGTAATGATGATAAGAAATTGCCCATTCAATTTGATATGNGTACAGGAAAAGTTATTGGAGACAACCGTGCAAGATTCACTAGCTTTGTGGCCTTACTTGGTAGAAGTAAGGTTAGTATTCTTATTGACAAATGGGACCATGTTCCTGAAGAAGTGAAGAACCAAATATGGCAAACTATCCTGGTATGAAAATCATAACTTAACTTCCTCTAATTATTATCAAAATTGTAAATATAACATTCATTTACCTATTATGTAGCTAACATATGACGTCCCAAACAACAACTTATTGAGACGTAAATGGATATCATATGCTGGGCAACGGTGGAGGGGTTTTAAGACT
>NW_014543409.1:0-1020 GCF_000741045.1 Vigna radiata var. radiata | reverse complement strand
TCACAACTAGCACGCCAACTGAAGGGTAACTTCCACTTCAATTTATTAATATCACGTTACGGCAACGGGAATTTTTTTGCAATGAATTTCAACATATTTTTGTTAAAATATTGTTTCGAAATTGTATGTCTTACATTATTGCTAAATAATATTATGCTTTCGTTTAATTTAGTAGGTACTTCAGCTGTAAATATATGTTAGAGATTGGTTTTTCCTCGAAATTTAATTGAAAGAATTAATTAGTGGACTTACGGACAAACCCAATATCAGAGTCTCAACATTACTCCAACAGTCTGATAAGTCCCGTTGAAACTGGTAGAAACTTGGTTTAAAGATTATTTCTTTAAACCAGACTTAAAACTGAATACGAAAGCATTCTCTCACTTTCTACAACGCTGATTGCAACTTCTAAAGTTGCATGTGTTCCGCGATCACACGCGTCGGATGTAACCCGTTACGTTGTGGTCTTTGACCTCTAAAGTGACTAATTTTGTACCTATTATATACAATTAAAGATTCTAATGAGAAAATGACACCCCCATACTGTTTGCTTCAACTTGTTAGAATTATTTATAATTTTTATCTCCCCAAAGTAGAATACTTTTCGAAGCATTGGCTGCAAGTAAATTGCGGAGTCTTTTGGCGTCCCGGCCGTCACAAATTTTTTCCCTGAATTTTCATGCATCAAAATTGCTCAGTATTGAGAAAGATGGAGTCAAAATTGAAGCAATATCTGACCACTTTCTGTTTTAGGTTTATTACTTAAAATATTTCTTTTATAGAAGTGATAGAAAATGTATTTTATTTTGGTAAGTTGTAAATTTTGAAGAAGAGGGAGTGGCTTCATTTTTGAGTGTATGGTTTTGAGCCCAGATATAAGTTTCTTGAGAGGAAAAACGAAGGAAAAAGAATAGAAAAAATGACAAGCAGGTATCTGCTCTCACAAATTTTAAAGCTATGCATTGTACTGCCGTGCTAAAGAAGAACGCCGTATGAACATTCGAGAGTTGCCAAATTTCC
>NW_014543408.1:0-1270 GCF_000741045.1 Vigna radiata var. radiata | reverse complement strand
AGCGCACATATTTTAACACACCCAGAATCTACCCCACTCACACTTTATTCTCAACCAAAGCTCTTCCAAAATCACCCCAAATATCCTACCCAAGAATTTCCAAGTCCACTCTCGGTTTAGAGAGTGTTGAATCTAGTTTATCACGTACCCAACCCCAAAGCGAGAAAAATAACACAAACTTGAACACTCTGCTCGACAGCCATCCTCACGGTTTGATCAAAACCACTCACCTACAGGCTTACTCTCTCCATAATCAGAACAAGATTCTCAACATTAGCAACCTTTGATACATGTATATATATATATATATATATATATATATATATATATATATATATATAACCGAAACAACTCTCGTGCAAAATAAAACACCCTAACACTGAATGATTTTCGAGTATACTCTCCTTACCGGTTTCTCAATCGAAAGGAAAACGTTTATCCCAACACCAAGACTCAAGCAAACGTATCAGCATTCACAAACAACCATATAACATGAAACTGCGAAAGTAANAGTAAAAGNATCACCCACGCCCATTAATTACAAATGATACATCCTAGCCACTCCCCTTGCGCAGTAANCCGAGACCACCCATCCTATGACCAAAGGAAGCTTAAAACCTCCACCCCTAATATGTTTTGGTCTACCTATGGTAGAACCGTAACACTCACAAGGCACCACTCATGTGCAAACACTCTCACCATTCCAGTCAAAATACACAGAAGGACAACGTACTTAAGTCAAAGCATATATATATATATATAATCTCCAAAAGATAGAAACAGAAACGAAAAAAAAATCATTCGTCCGATACACATATAATCACTCATGAAGTTACACACCTAAACAATTAAAACAGAGTCAGCTTCCCTTACCGTGGTAAATCCTAGNTTCTTTTCTTTGCCCAAGGTTGAGAACCCAAAACTTTCACCTCCTCCACCCACGTTAACGTTCTTGCTTCCAAGAAAAACTCCAAAACACTCTTTGGATTTTCCAGTCACTATCTCCCAGTACACACACTACTTTTCTCTTTCTGTTAAACTTTTGTATCCCCTAAATTTTCCAGAGCCCCTCTCTTAAATAAAACTACCCAATCCACTAACTCCTATCTGCTAGCACTTTGTTGCCTTTCTTTTCGGGAAAGTCATTCAAAACTGACCTTAGATATTTTAATTATGATGTTACCCGAATTTTAAAATGAGTTAAGTGGCCCCACGGTGAATATTTAAAAATATAACAGCCAAACAAACAATTTTTAATCTAATCTTCACA
>NW_014543407.1:0-1620 GCF_000741045.1 Vigna radiata var. radiata | reverse complement strand
CCTTTAAAATATTTTTGTTATTTTATAAAAGGGGAAAAGGTCTTAACGCGAGGCTGATGCGAATGATCGCACACACGCTTAAACCTTTAAAATATATTTTTTTTAATTATTTTCAATAAATAAGAAAACAATAAAAATAAAAATAAAAAATAAAACACAAGGTATGGGAGTGAGGTTATCATGCAAAGGGGTTACATGTAGCGAAAATTAATAATCAAACAAGAAATAAAACACAAAAGTAAAAACAAGAGAACAAACCAACAAGCATAGGAGTGTAAAGATAAAAACCAGAGGTGCAACTCAAAGAGTCAGGCCCAGACCCAATAACGTAGGGGTGTATGACCGAAAATGGGGCGTGCAGCCTGAGATAGCATGATCCGGTCCAATCCTCCTTTCTTGGTTTGCAGACATGGAGTGTAGATGCATATAGCATTGTGTGGTGGCAGGAGAAGAGAATGCCCAATAGCTAGGCCCAAGTCCTCTTTTTCGTTTTTATTTGCAGAATTGAAATGGGGGGTATGAAACGAGAATGAGGGGTGCAGGGAAGAAAAGCCTGCCCATCAGCCAGGCTAAAGGCCTTTTCGTTCCTCACATCAGGAAACGCTTATGGGGTTCTCCCATTCACCTCATTCTATCATCTAAGAATTTGCATTGTGAGACCCAGGGTCTCTTCTCTGTCACACACGCACTCAGCCCTAGCCTCCACCCAGCCAGACCATCCACTGCGCCACCACCGTCGAAGACCACAGGCCGTGAGCCTAGACTGCGCTGGTGACGCTGCTCGTCACCAGAGTCGGCGCCTACCACCAGGTTCTCTTCCTTCTCCAATCGCGCGAGAGAGCAGCACCATGTTTCTTCACGACTTGAACGATCTTTCCTGCCTCCACCGAAACTGGCCGCCGCGCCACCGCACCAGCTCTCTCTTCTTCCTCTGTTTCTCCATTTTGCCTTGGTTTTGTGTTTCTGTGATGGAGGAGGTGATGAATGATTGGTTATCTCCCTCTTGGTTTTTTATATTAGCAATGAAGATGATGAAGTTTGGGGTGGGAAGATGGATTCATGTGCTTGCTGGAGGAATGCTTTTTGTTCAGTCAATAGAGGAATGGTGGTTACGGGTTAGGCATGAGGTAGCGGTGAGCCAAAGGGGAGTATCGTGTGTGTGCTGGGTGATCAGATTGGGCAAAGCTAGAATGAATGTGTGTGATGCCGCGAGGGGGAGTGTGTGAGGTGAATCTCCTTTTTTTTGTTTGCTGGAAAGATGATGAAATAAAATAAGGATTTGGGAGAGGAATTGGTATAGAAAGGGTAGAGATGTGGTTCGTGAATGATGGGAAACGCAGTAGAAGTTAGGAGGTGATTTTCTCTTCTGTGTTTTTGGTT
The DNA here is from genome assembly GCF_000741045.1 of Vigna radiata var. radiata. Classification (NCBI taxonomy): domain Eukaryota; kingdom Viridiplantae; phylum Streptophyta; class Magnoliopsida; order Fabales; family Fabaceae; genus Vigna; species Vigna radiata. Next base: position 240 of record NW_014543407.1, on the reverse strand, counting down.
TGAATCTGTTGGATGCATACACAGAGGGTGAGAGAGTTTGAGCGTGAGGGAAGATGGTGCCTCTCAGATTCCCCCAAAAAATGATGAGTAAGTTTCCAAAAATGGATTGGTTGAGAGGGTGGAGAAGAGGAGTTGAGAGTCTGCATGTTGGACCATGAGGCCTGTTGTGTGTGTGGTTGAATGAAGGTTAGGAACTAGGGAATGGGTTCTTCTATGTTCTGTTTTCGAGTTCTGTGTTTC
>NW_014543406.1:0-954 GCF_000741045.1 Vigna radiata var. radiata | reverse complement strand
GCCCCCACATCTTATAATGAGAAAGCCTTGAAAAATATAAAAGAAGGGACAAAAGAATTGCTAGAGCAATTGGCAAAAAATATTGAAAAAATAGAAGATTTTACAGCGAAAAATATTGAAACTCTTACGAAAAATTGGATGAATGAGAATGATATAGGCGTGGGAAAAGTAATGCAACCGCTTAGATTATGCTTGGTAGGAGATCTTAAAGGACCGGATTTATATAAAATTATCGAAATTTTAGGTAAAAAAGAAAGTATAAAAAGAATTAATAAATTTATAGTATTAGTATAGAATAAAAAATAATAGTAATTATCTTTTTTTATTAGTATATTCTCAAAACAATAATAAATAAATCTTGAATTAGAGAAATAGTTAGAAATCAAGATATTCAAGAATGGATAAGAAAAGATTTTTTTATCCAAAAAGTATTCTGGAATTTTTTAAGCGAAGTTTAGTACTCGATTTGTAATAAATGAGGTAAAAGGTTCTAAGTAAGAAGTACTATGAGTTCAAGAATATTATTATGTATGAAAAGATTAATGAATTTATAGGAATATGCGAATCTAAAAGATCTTTTGAAAATGGCATAATTATCTCTATAGAAGATTTATTTTAAATATTAGAAAAATTAAGATATACAAATTCAGTAATAAATATATTGATATAGCGTGGAAGAACGATTTATATGTAGTAGAATTCTTTGTTTCTACAAACAAGTTTTATAGTGATCAATATTGAGATACAATAGAAATTGGTGATCAAGAACGTGAAAAATATATAAAGATAGAATCTGGAAAATGATAAAAATAAAATATTTGGTAAAGAAATATATTAAATTATTAGTATGAATACTATCCAAAAAGGAGTATCTTAGTAAAATAATTATAATAAAAAATAAAAACAATTATGGAAAATTTTTATCCTACTGTATTGATCTTTATAGGAATATTC
>NW_014543405.1:0-1620 GCF_000741045.1 Vigna radiata var. radiata | reverse complement strand
CTATTCTTTGTGCGAAGGGTCTTGTTCTGTCTCTTTCCCTAGACGACCTTGTCAATCTTTAAAGTTAATCTTCACAATTCTTGATCATACATGAAATCTCCTACTTCAAAACTAGGTTTCCAAACACCCTTTGCCTTCTCTTTTTCCTTCTGTTTTGATAACTGATCATGTGCATCTTTCGTGCTCTTAATCAGTGCAAAGAACTTCTCCATCTGCTCCTCCCCACTCTCTTCCTCCCATGCCATTTTCCTATTCCTTCTTCCTCCTTCCATTCTTCTCTCTTCCAACCACTCCCAACCTTCCAACCACTCCCGTGCATCTTTCCCTCTCTCTCTTTATTTCATGTTTTTTTCTCTGCTGCAATTTTAGAACTTTAGATTAATTTTGGAAGAGAGAACAAATTGTTTGTTGAGACAGAAAAGACCGGAATATAAGGTGGGGAGAGGTGCTTTCATTTGTGGGAAACCCCAAGGCAAAGATTCTTCTAGTGAAGAGGTGCTTTTAGTTGAACCAAACCCAAATTCATCCAACCCATCAAAGAACCCTTCAGGTAACCCTTCTAAACGACCGTCACTTTCCTTCACCAATGCTTCCACCGCTGCCACAGCTGCCACCGTCGAGGTCTCCTTCTCCTCTTCAAGCATAGGCAAATGCCCCTCGAACAGCACCATGTGTCCGAACAACTTGTCCTTCCGCGAAAACGTGGTTTCGCATGAGCACTTCCACGTGGCCTCTCCCTGCACACCTCGCAGAAGCGGAACATGCTGCGCCAGGAGTTCCATGGCGTTCAGCTCACCGGAAACTCACCAGAATCCCACAAATTTATTTTTTATTTATCTTGCAATTTTAGAATTTTTTTGTTCGATGAACAAGGATTATTAACAACTTCACCGGAAGAAACTACGCTTGAAGATGAGCTTTTGACCTGTAATCGGAGGCACCGTCGGTCGGAAGCGTCGCCGGCCCGTTCCCTACCTCTTCCAAAACGGGTTCACCAAATCGTGAGAAACATGGAATCGTGCATCCACCATTGGCGCTCCAACCACCATTTCCACTTTTCTTTACCCTTGCTTCTTTCTTCTCAATTTGTTATGTCTCTCTCTATCTATCTCGAAAGAAGATTTCTGGGAATCTGTTGTGTCTCTCTATCTATCTCGGAAGAAGATTTCTGGGTAGGATTTTTGGGTAGGATTTCTCAGTGCTTGTAATGGAGGATGATTTTTCTTTTTTAGATATTTTTAATCAAATATTTTTCAAGTCAAACTTAGGAAATTCCACGTAACATCCAACTTATTCCACGTTTTTAAAAAATTGACACATCATATTCCTAGCTGTGCAAAAAGTTAACCCCGTTAACTAAATCTAATGGCAACGGCTTAATTGATTGAAATTAGCACTTATAAGGACCCAATTGGGGAACTTTAAAAGAAGGGGATCAAATTGGGAAAACCCCACAAAAATAGGGACAACTAAAGGGTTTACTATATCAAATATACCGATTGGAGTTAGCAGATATCAATGGGTCAGATTGCTTTATGCTTTACAAATATACGATATTAAATTATTGATTATTGGGTTTGATTACCTAAAAATATAATGGTTAATCAAGGGGTTTGGCTG
>NW_014543404.1:0-1620 GCF_000741045.1 Vigna radiata var. radiata | reverse complement strand
GAAACACAGAACTCGAAAACAGAACATAGAAGAACCCATTCCCTAGTTCCTAACCTTCATTCAACCACACACACAACAGGCCTCATGGTCCAACATGCAGACTCTCAACTCCTCTTCTCCACCCTCTCAACCAATCCATTTTTGGAAACTTACTCATCATTTTTTGGGGGAATCTGAGAGGCACCATCTTCCCTCACGCTCAAACTCTCTCACCCTCTGTGTATGCATCCAACAGATTCAAACCAAAAACACAGAAGAGAAAATCACCTCCTAACTTCTACTGCGTTTCCCATCATTCACGAACCACATCTCTACCCTTTCTATACCAATTCCTCTCCCAAATCCTTATTTTATTTCATCATCTTTCCAGCAAACAAAAAAAAGGAGATTCACCTCACACACTCCCCCTCGCGGCATCACACACATTCATTCTAGCTTTGCCCAATCTGATCACCCAGCACACACACGATACTCCCCTTTGGCTCACCGCTACCTCATGCCTAACCCGTAACCACCATTCCTCTATTGACTGAACAAAAAGCATTCCTCCAGCAAGCACATGAATCCATCTTCCCACCCCAAACTTCATCATCTTCATTGCTAATATAAAAAACCAAGAGGGAGATAACCAATCATTCATCACCTCCTCCATCACAGAAACACAAAACCAAGGCAAAATGGAGAAACAGAGGAAGAAGAGAGAGCTGGTGCGGTGGCGCGGCGGCCAGTTTCGGTGGAGGCAGGAAAGATCGTTCAAGTCGTGAAGAAACATGGTGCTGCTCTCTCGCGCGATTGGAGAAGGAAGAGAACCTGGTGGTAGGCGCCGACTCTGGTGACGAGCAGCGTCACCAGCGCAGTCTAGGCTCACGGCCTGTGGTCTTCGACGGTGGTGGCGCAGTGGATGGTCTGGCTGGGTGGAGGCTAGGGCTGAGTGCGTGTGTGACAGAGAAGAGACCCTGGGTCTCACAATGCAAATTCTTAGATGATAGAATGAGGTGAATGGGAGAACCCCATAAGCGTTTCCTGATGTGAGGAACGAAAAGGCCTTTAGCCTGGCTGATGGGCAGGCTTTTCTTCCCTGCACCCCTCATTCTCGTTTCATACCCCCCATTTCAATTCTGCAAATAAAAACGAAAAAGAGGACTTGGGCCTAGCTATTGGGCATTCTCTTCTCCTGCCACCACACAATGCTATATGCATCTACACTCCATGTCTGCAAACCAAGAAAGGAGGATTGGACCGGATCATGCTATCTCAGGCTGCACGCCCCATTTTCGGTCATACACCCCTACGTTATTGGGTCTGGGCCTGACTCTTTGAGTTGCACCTCTGGTTTTTATCTTTACACTCCTATGCTTGTTGGTTTGTTCTCTTGTTTTTACTTTTGTGTTTTATTTCTTGTTTGATTATTAATTTTCGCTACATGTAACCCCTTTGCATGATAACCTCACTCCCATACCTTGTGTTTTATTTTTTATTTTTATTTTTATTGTTTTCTTATTTATTGAAAATAATTAAAAAAAATATATTTTAAAGGTTTAAGCGTGTGTGCGATCATTCGCATCAGCCTCGCGTTAAGACCTTTTCCCCTTTTATAAAATAACAAAAATATTTTAAAGG
>NW_014543403.1:0-1621 GCF_000741045.1 Vigna radiata var. radiata | reverse complement strand
AGTCTCACATCAAGAAACCCATAAAGGAGCGTTGGCTTGTCTTGCGAATGAACACACACACGATAAAAACAAAAAGGAGATTTGGTTATGGCATAGACGCTTAGGACATCCCTCTTTTAGTTATCTAAAAAAATTATTTCCATCATTATTTCATAAATGTAATATTTCTGATTTTTTTTGTGAAACTTGTGTAATGGCAAAAAGTCATCGTACTGTGTTTCCTTTAAGCAATAAACGAACTGATTTTCCTTTTTCATTAGTTCACACAGATGTTTGGGGCCCTGCCCCACAACATAATGGAAAAAAATGGTTTATCAGTTTTGTTGATGATTGTACTCGGGTAACTTGGGTGTATTTGCTTAAACATAAAAGTGAAGTGTGTGATGTGTTTCGTTCCTTTCATCATATGATCGTTACACAATTTAACACACATATTAAAGTCATTCGATCAGACAATGGAGGGGAATATTTTAAAACTGAATTAATAGAGTTCATCAACTCTAAAGGCATCTTGCATCAAACTACATGTCCTTATTCACCACAACAAAATGGCGTGGCTGAAAGGAAAAATAGACATATATTAGAGGTGACTAGATCACTTTTGATATATGGTAATGTTCCATCTCATTTATGGGGTGAGGCTGTGAGCTCTGCCGTTTATTTAATTAATCGAACCCCTTCTGGTGTGCTTAACTTTCAAACGCCTTTTGATGTGTTGTCTGATCATTGTATTCTTCCTCCCATAGTTTATTTACCCCCTCATGTTTTTGGATGTGTTATATATGTTCACTTACACCCACATCAACGTACAAAGCTTGAAGAACGAGCTATCAAATGTGTTTTTTTTGGGTATGGATCAACTCAAAAAGGTTATCATGCTTACCATCCACCATCAAAGAAATTTTATATCTCTATGGATGTGACATTTAATGAGCATGAATTTTTTTATGTTGATTCTCCACTTCAGGGAGGCCATGAAAGTGAAGTGCATAATCATGATGTTAGTATGTTTGATATCTTCGATATAAAATTATATTGTGAAGATAAATTATCGTGTGAGGATCATTCTGCAGGAAGTGAGTCAATCCAAAATATGGACACTTCTTTTCTAGATAATACAGTGTCTTCTGATCATAACCAATTGGCTCAATCTTCTCCACAGGTTCAACTTGACTCTTCAGAGGTACCTTCTGATCCTATCTCTGATAATACTAATTTAGATGGAATTGATTCTTGTCTGCCTGAAACCACCAGCATACCAAACACTAAGTCTACTACTGTTCAATATAATCTTCCACCTCGTTCTAACCGTGGTCAACCTCCAGCTAAATATGAACCAGACCTCCGAGCCAAAGTTAAATATCCCATTAGTAAATATGTGTCATCTCACAGGTTATCTCAATCATATGCATCATTTGTATCTCAATTATCTTCAATTTCTATTCCTAGTAATGTACAGGAAGCTTTGGCAGATCCTAGATGGANCGAAGCAATGGTTGAGGAGATGGCGGCTTTAGAAAAAAAATAACACTTGGGATCTTGTGTCCTTACCAAGAGGGAAGAAAACTGTAGGCTGCAAATGGGTCTTTACAATTAAGCATAAAGCTGATGGAACTATTGA
>NW_014543402.1:0-1605 GCF_000741045.1 Vigna radiata var. radiata | reverse complement strand
ATATATATATATATATATATATATATATATATATATATATATATATATATATATATCTTATAAAAATAAACTATTTAGGTTTTGACCTAACTTTGTTCGTCTTTTTATAGTTTTAATGTCACATTTAGTTATAGCATCTTGTGATATTGTTTTACTACACATTTTAATTTGTTTCATTTTGGTGAAAATATCTTCTAATATTCACAACTCTTGGACTTAGAATTCGTGAAAAGAATACGATAAATTATTCTTTTTTACAAATTAAAAATATTTAAAATATATTACATTCGGGAGAGTCAGATCATGGACACATGACTAATAATTTCTTCTAAGATTTCTTATCTTTAGACTTTGTTTTGCACCACAATAAAAAGAATGCATGACAAGAATTGTCGTGTGTGACGGAGTATCATGAAGAACCTATTTTTGTGTTCATTATCAACCACATACTACATATATAAATCTATAGGTTTATTTTATTCACGTGTCGATTGTCTTAAAGTCTCATGGACTAAAAATGAAGGTAATTTAATTTATAAGTTAAATTTTTCCTTCTAAAAATTAAATTAAAAAATTTAAAATTTCCTTTTTAATAATTACCAACTACTATGAATAAACATTAAAAAAATATTCAACTTTTAAAGATTATAATTTTGCTTTTAAACTTTTGTGTATAAATTATTGATGATGTTTTTTTAAATAGTTTTTGTCTATTTTATACTATGTAGCTGATGTCACTTAAAGCTACATGATATCATTGTACGCCAAAAAAACACTTGGCCGCATTTACTTTTTGAAAAATTTAGGCAGAAAATATTTACTATTTTTTATGTCAAACATTTTTCTACAGAAAATACCTGAGAGACTTTTTTTATGAAAAATTTTTCACTAGTAAGATTATTATTATCGATAATTTCAAAATTATTTATATCATTACCCATTTTAAAATATGAAACTCTATTTTTATTTTTAAAAAGTGTTTGAAAGAGTTAAAAAAAAGAAAAACATTTAAATTATTTATAACCTCAACTCTTAAATAATACTTATATTCATACTAATTAATATTATTTTCTTGAAAATAAAAAATCATAGAATAATGATTAGAAATTATAAATGATTTCTTATAGAAAGCGAAAAAAAAAAAGTTAAATAATGTTATTAAACGTCAACTGTTAGTATACTTGCAAGCATGGTTGAAATAATTAACATAAAAAGCATTCAAATCACCTTGGCAATTACAAAATCATGGTTCATAATGCACAAGAATATACAAAATGAGATGAGAGTAACTCTAAGATATTTAGATATAGTAGAAAGAGAATTAATAGAGCACAGAATATTTGATAGCCAATCAATAGTGTACAAACAGATATTTGAATATTTTGATATCACTTCGTATGATATTATGTAATAATGTCATACGAAGCTCACTATATATATATATATATATATATATATATATATATATATATATATATATATATATATATATATATATATATATATATATATATAAACGTTGCAACATTTGACATTTATAAGAAAAATTATTCTTAAATTAAATGTTACTTTTTAAATTTAAAAATCAACGTATGAAATCGAATT
>NW_014543401.1:0-1546 GCF_000741045.1 Vigna radiata var. radiata | reverse complement strand
CAAAGGGAAGAATAAAGCATCACTCATGGCTAAGACTTGCTAAGCATGTTTTGCACATGGAAAACACCAAGCTAGCCACACTTATGCCATTTTCCACGTGCAACAAAGAGGTTGGCCGAGACTCACATGTGGAGCACCATTTCCATGCCTTTTTCACGTGATTTAACCATTTATAACTCATGTAACACATTTAGCACGTGAAACACACCTTTCACACTTCATTTTCTGCACATGTCCAATTGTTAGCTTCCTCTGCACACCTCATAGCTCTTCTTCTTCTTATAAAAGAGGAGCACCACACTTGTAATCGGCAACTTGAATTGAAGTAAAGAAATGCTGCCCAATTTCAGCTTTCATTCTCAAGTTCACTCTTGTGCAATGTTATCTTGCCTATCCTCTAGCTCCTTTCCCCTTAGGAAAGCTATCTGAGTTAGAATTCACCACTACACCAAAGCCATTCACCACCGGATTTCCATCAAACACTTTGAGCGCCTTCCTCCATCAACACTGTTTCAATCCTCCGCTGCCATCTCTGCATCTGAGAAGCACTTCCAGGCATGGATTCAGTTGTGGCTTCTATCAGCTGCCCTCCTAGGACATCTCCTAGGAACTACTCCAGCCGGCTCATCACCTCCATAGTACTGACGATAATATAAGGCATCAATAGCCCTCCTCGGTCTCTCATAGGGTGGAACTGTAGTGTCCACTCCCACCTGCTGGCATAGGTATGTAATTAGGGACGAATGTCCTAGTGGTGTCCTGCTACTCACAGTATTCGCGCAGCTCAGAATTTCACTGGTGATAATCTTGCCAACGTTCACATCCATTTGCCTTAGCATAACTAATAACGCTTGAAAAACAGTTATTCTCATATGTCATTTTAGACCAAATTACACCCTTTAAGGCTTAGAATGAGCTTAGAATCAAGCAAAACCCAATAAATGAGTCAGTTGAGAGTCAAAAGCTATTTTTAGCAATATTATGCTTGTTTTGCATTGTTTTGCAGCATTTTTGATGGAAGTGAAGAATGGAGTTGAAGATGAAGGTTTTAAACTCAGGACAGAGGAAGAAAATTGAAGAAAAGAAGAGTCTAGGAACCACCCAGTAGCAAAATTCACCGTTAGGTGGTCCAATGCGAGGAGGTGGCACCAGGCGTGGATGCTGGGCGGATTTGCGACTATGGGCAAACCGCCGGGCGGAGGACCCCTAGCGCCGGGCGGTGGCGCGATTATGAGCAAACCGCCGGGCAGCATAAGTGTAACGTCGGGCGGTTGTCTACTGGGCTTGGGCCTCTTTGGAGAATATCTCTTGGATGCCTAGGCTTGTTTTCATCCTATCTAGGATTTGCTCTTCCATTCTTCCATTATTTTCATCTAGGTTCACCATGACAATGGTGAACTAAACCCTTTTGCTGTTGGGGGAAACAATGTAATCTTTTGAAACTCTCTTTTATTGAAACTCTTGTTTATTTTATATGATTGTCATATGCTTTGATTATCAATTGTTGGGTTCTCATCTGCGCTTAAAGCTTTTATCGTTTAACTCA
>NW_014543400.1:0-1625 GCF_000741045.1 Vigna radiata var. radiata | reverse complement strand
ATATATATATATATATATATATATATATATATATATATATATATAATAAATCCGGGTCAAGGAAGCGAGCATCTGAATTCAAACTCACAAAAATTGATAATAGCAACCGATCAACAAATGATATTTTCGATCTCGATTTGGATTTCGATCTCTCAGAGTTCGTCTTCTCTGCTTTTGTCTTTTCATTTATTTAATTTCCAGAATCTAAAAGTTTAACCTATTGTGCAAATCTGTAGTGACGACAAAGGAATAGTGTCCGTGTTGCACCTGATCAGAGACAAGGCTCAAAAGGATGAAAAAAAGAAAAAGATAATGATAAAAAGGGGGAAAATGAAAAAGACAAACTCAGAAGTCTTGAAGGAAAAATTTGCATGCTCTACTACAGAGGCTTCCTGGTTATGTGAGTCGGGACCTTATAGATCAATTAACTGTGAGGATACTTTGTTTTTCTCTATTAGTTATTCTTATGTTCTTACGTTGTATTGTTAATTTTTTTTGTCGTTGTTAATTGTTATGCCTTTTTGTTTAAAACATGTTAGGTTGAGTTCTGTTATCTGAATTCAAAATCAAATCGAAAAGAGCTTGTGAGGGCTCTGTTCAATGTGCCAAGGACATCTCTAGAACTGCTAGCATATTATTCACGCATGGTTGCCATACTCTCAACTTGTATGAAGGATGTCTCCTCCATTCTGTTACAAATGCTGGAGGAGGAATTCAATTTCTTAATAAATAAAAAGATTATTTTACACAATTTTGCATATATGATTAATATTTTACCCTCTGATCCAAATTTAGCTGATTACTTTTGTTAGCTGCTTCTTTGAAATGTCTTTACAGGACCAGATAAACATTGAGACAAAGATAAGGAACATCATGTTCATTGGAGAACTTTGCAAGTTCAAAATTCTTATCCTGGCCTAGTCTTTATTTGTTTGAAGGTACAATAGATTAATAATCAAATTTTTATAAATGAAAGCTAGATCCTGCCAATTATGATTACAAATTTCTTAATGAGTTTGTCTTCTTTCTTACTTCTTTCGAATAATGCGTAGAAGGTTTTAAAGGTTTCGAAGAATTCATGACGAGAAACATTTCCAAATTCTGTTCCAAAACATTCAACAAAGGTGTTTCCATCAAAGTGGTCACGATCATCAAGCCGAGGAAGTCGGAGAACCAGCCGAAAAAGAAGCACTACAGAGGAGTCTGCTAGTGGCCTCGGGAAAGTTCGCTGTCGAGATCCGACTCGAACAAACGCAGGTCGAGAGTGTGGCTTGGACCCCTAATTTGAGTTTTAATTTTCATAATATTTTTTTTTAATTATATATTCCACGTATGCAGCATAAAAAATATCAGATTAAAAAAATTGGACACGTCAACCTTTAATGTCAGCAAAAATTTAACTCCGTCAAGTAAATTTAACGGCAGGAGCTCAATTGATTCAAATTAATACTTTTTAGGACTCAATTGAGAATTTTAAAAGAACAGGGATCAAATTGGGAAAAACCCACATAAATAGGAACAACTAAAGAGTTTAAACCTATATATATATATATATATATATATATATATATATATATATATATATATATATATATATATATATATATATATATATATATATATAT
>NW_014543399.1:0-937 GCF_000741045.1 Vigna radiata var. radiata | reverse complement strand
AGTTTTTTTAAAGCATTTTTTCTGCATTTTCACTCTGTTATCTATATTAATAAAAGCGCCACTCCACTGACTGATCTCTGTATCTCTGGATCGTTTGATCGGGATGTTCCCATTTTTGCCATGAGGGCTCCTTGGGGGTTGGTGACACGAGATAAGTGGCATTTTCCCCAGAGATGCATTCCTCCCCAAGTTACACAAGTACGTAAAGAGATCGTAAAGGAGGTAGCTCGGGAAGGATCTTGGACCTATGGATCTTCGACTCATTGATTTTCAATCTATTGATTTTTGATCTATCGATCTTCGACTTATCGATCTTCTATCTATATTAATAAAAGCGCCACTCCACTCACTGATCTCTGGATCGTTTGATCGGGATGTTCCCATTTTTGGCATGAGGGATCCTTGCACAGTGGGAAAAACAGCCGATCTAGCGCCGAAAAAGTCGGAAAATCGGCATCAATGAAAATGGCCAAAATTGGTATGTATGTGTTCCTGAGGATCTACTGATCAAGAATCAGTCATTTTTTACTTCATAAGGGCGACCTTATCAGCGATAATCATCAGAAACGCACCGGGTAGCGCGGAGCCGATCTAGCGCCGAAAAAGTCGGAAAATCGGCATCAATGGAAATGGACAAAATTGGTATGTACGTGTTCCTGAGGATCTACTGATCAAGAATCAGTCATGTTTTACTTCATAAGGTCGACCTTATCAGCGATAATCATCAGAAACGCACCGGGTAGCGCGGTGCTGATGGAGGACCGCCTCTGAATGTTTACATTCAATAGCCTCCTGTGTTTATTGAAAAGCGTCATGTAGTTACTTTTAATTTTTTTTGGCAATGGCTGACCTTTCTAAAAGTATGGATACCATTTTCTTTTCTGAAATCCACTTTTTTAACTTACAGCAATTTTTTAAAGTTAGCCTCCAAAATAGT
>NW_014543398.1:0-1041 GCF_000741045.1 Vigna radiata var. radiata | reverse complement strand
TTTTTTTTTTTTTTGGGAAGGAAAGAAGAAGCTTTTGAGCCATGTTTATACTACTAGATTGTGGATGAATGGAAGCTTTATCCAGTTGCAATATATTTTCTTTCCATCTTTACATTTTCAAGTTTTCAATTAGAAAGCAAGGATTGTAGATTTATTTTGGAGAAAGGCTCTCATGGTGGTGCTTCATTCGCACGGTCACAGCAAAAAATCTTTATCACATTAGTTTCTTTTTTTTTTTCCTTTTAGAATGAAGAGCATGGACTCATAGAAGAGACATATTCCATTTGACTATTATTCTTGTTTTATTCCAAGAAGCGTTACTTGCATTGTTGTTCGTCGTTATTTTCTAATTATTGATGCACCTTATTTGATTCAAGCTTATGCATCTGCTTTATGCAATTTATTTAGTAGTTTAATATTTATTTAGTACTTTAAGCGTAGAAATTTTCTTTGTCCAATGATTCACAATGTGCATTTTAAATTTAGTAAAGTGTTTCTTTATTGTCTATTGCATTATAATTAGTTTATGCATATTGTTTCATGATCGTTCAATTCATTGTTTCTGTTCACGGAGCCATTTAGTCTTTTCCATTGTGTTAATTTAGTTGTGATGTTAGCTTAAGTTGGTTGTGTTAGTAATTAATACTATTACATTGTTTCCTTGAGATTTATTGGACTGTCTTTATGTTTATTCTACTCTGCCTAGCACTCTGTGAAATCTGATTGTGTTCTTGTAATGGGTATACGCTTAGTTGCCCAATTAGTGATTGTATCCTCGCTTAGTTGATCAATCTGTATAGAATACATCTGATGGAATAGGTGTATTGCGTTCGATTAGTACGTGATTATGATAGCATGATTAACCTTCGCTTAGTCGGTTAGTTGTGCTGGGTTAGAGGCTAGAGCAGTTTATTCATGAGACTCTTGCACTTTAATTGCCATACTGCTACTTTGATTCTGCTCAATATTTAATCTGTTGTCTTCCTACAATTAGGTATACGCTTAGTTGCCTAATCAGTGTTTAATCTTCGCTTAGTTGAT
>NW_014543397.1:0-1041 GCF_000741045.1 Vigna radiata var. radiata | reverse complement strand
CCAGCAACGAAACCAAGATCTGCGCTCCTCCACACCACCAATCAACAGCAGTAATTGAAACCCAAGAGGTGAAGAAGAGAACAATCAAGAAAGGAGAGGAAGAAGAGGAGAGAATCCGTGAGATGAAATGTGGGGGTGAATGAGGTAAAATTGGAGTTTGGAATAGTGCAAAAACCAACCCACAAGCGTATAAAATTGAGAAAGAAAAGGAAAGAAAATCAAATTTCGAAAATCAAATTTCGAAGAGAAAAACCCAAAACGAAAATCAAATTTCGAAGACGTGCAGATCAACGGATAGAGAGGACCACGCATAAAAATCGGAAACACCCAAGAAGCAGAGAAAGAACAGGAAAGAAAAAGATTGAAAAACCAAACCCGTTACAGAGAGANGATCTCGAGCTCATCTCCTATTTCGAGCTCTTCTCTCGGTTTCCNTCAAGCTAACTCTTGTTCGAACGTTCGATCTATCCATTCCGCTGCGTCGTCTCTCTGGAGGAAGCCTTTGAGGACTCCGAATCGGAATCGCACCGCTACAACTGGTGTTCTTCCTCAAGGCTCGGGGTGAGAAGTCATGAAAGAGAGTGACTGAGAGAGAAATAAAGATTTTTTTTTCCCTTTTCTTTATTTATTTTGGTGTGGGGTTATTGATATATTAAAGCACAGGAAATGAAGTGTGGTTTTAGCGTGGGGGTGGCTAGTGCATTCAATGCGGAAACAGGAAAGCGCGCCTTAATTATTATTTCTTTTTTATTTTTAATTTCCGTTACTAAAATAATAACAAGCTTCCATTTATTTTTGAAAAAAAAATCAGAATAGGTAAATAATAATCATAATAATAATAATAATAATAATAATAATAATAAAAATAATAATAATAATAGAAATAATAATAATACTAATAATAATAATAATAACAATAATAATAACAACAACAATAATAATAATAATAATAAAAATAATAACAATAACAATAACAATAATAATAATACTAACAATAATAATAATAATACTACTACTACTACTAATAATAATAATAATAAT
>NW_014543396.1:0-1038 GCF_000741045.1 Vigna radiata var. radiata | reverse complement strand
AAAAAAAAAATCTGGGCAAAAAAATGAGAAGGGTTTAAAAAATTTGTCTTTCCAAATATACCCTTTGTCTGTTTCATTACATATTGTCTTCGATTTGGTTCTTTCTATCGCATTTGGTTGTCCCCTTACGTGTCGTTCTCCCCCTACTTTCTCTCTCTGACGTTTGGTTTTTGGTTCTCCTTTGTCGCCGTTTGGTGGAAATGGGAAGTCCGGGAAAGGAGCTTCGTTGGAGCAAGGTAAATGTATTGTTGGGTTTTGGGTTTTTGGTTTGGGTTCTTGGGTTCTTACATTCTTGCTGTCGTGGTAAGGGTACTATGTTTTTGGTTATGGTTTTTGGTTTCTTTGTGGGTTGTTTGACCCCTTTTAGCTTTGTTTGTTATTTGCTTTTGTGTTTACATTAGATTTGTTTTGGTTGAGCAGTTGACGGTTCGTCACTATTTTTCAACGATGTATGTTTTCACGTTGAACGAACACTTGATAGATGAGCAACGGTCAATGATTTCGAAGACTCCATTTGGTTGGTTTTTACAATTGAGTGGTAGAGTTATATTGAATACTAAAATTTTGCGGGAGTTAACATTGAAATGGGTGGATTCGAGCAACGGTTTTCTTATTGGAGAGAAAGTTGCCAATATGAATGAAAAGGAATTTTGTTTTGGATCAGGGTTGAGTTCAGAGGGTGGTAGTATAAACTTAAAGGATACAATGGTTAAAAGTAATTGTGTGAAATACTTGGGTAAGGGAAGTAAAAATTTGAATTTCATTTACAAATTCAAACCTTTGATTTGGACACTTTTCACCGATCAGACCTTTGATTTGGAGCCATAGAACTAGTTACATTAAAAGACCTAAAAGCTAGCTGGAATTAGAGGTAAGGGAAGCTTGTAATTTAATTATGATTTCTGCACTTTGGATGTGGTATGCTGGAATGATTTTACATGTATGAATTGGTTGATTTTGTGATACTGCATGTCTGTTTGAACGTGTTGATGATTGAAAATATAGATATAGGGTTAAGTTGAAAACTTAGTAAAATTC
>NW_014543395.1:0-1037 GCF_000741045.1 Vigna radiata var. radiata | reverse complement strand
CTTAGTCATTTTTGTACCATAGAGCCTACCTTTATAGAAACCGTTTGCTTTGGCAATTTCAATACCTTGTCTTTGTCTTTCTCTAAGATGAATACGTTCCATCTCGGCAACGTTTCCGAGTACGGAAACAATCATTTTAAAAGCTTGATTAATTTTGTTGTCTATCATCGAATACATAGCGATATTTTCTACAAATAAGGATACCGATTTTTGGTTCAAAGATTCAATGACTGTTAATATATCCAAAATATTTCTACCCAGACGATCTATACTTTGTACATGTACCTCTGATATGAGTCCGGAATCAATGTCTCTTAAGAGTTTTTTAGCGTTTTTTCTTTCTTTGAATTCAATAGCTCCAGAAGTTTTGTCTATGTATATTTTTGAAAATTCTTTGACATTGCTATATTGTCTTTCGATATTTTGTTCTTCAGTGGAAACCCTAATATATTTGACTTTATTCATAAGTTAGTCTTTGAATTGTTTTACAAATATAATTAATGTATATATTTAGGATAGTAAAAATATACATGTATAGATTAAAAAACAGCTGTATTTTTATGTGTTATTTTAGGGTATACTCTAAAATAATACATATGAGATAAGTTTTAGAAATAAATAAAATTATCTTCCATATTATATTATCATTCCTTCCTAAACTAAACAAAGGTTTTAAAATTTAGTCTAAACACAATTTCAAACAAAGCCTTAAAAAGAGTTTTTAAGTTTTTTACTTCGTACCTAGTAAAAACCCTAAAACTCTAAATTTATACTTTGTTCTTATTGCTTATTATCCTAAATTTTTAGTTAGTGGTTTAGTTTAGAAAGGAACTCAATACTCAACGGAGGATAATTTTTTAAAAATTAATTATTTCTAAAATAGGAACGCCTAAAGGCTAATCTTTTTAAGTTAGAAAGAAATCTAATATCTTACATAGGATAATATTTCACTTTCTTTTTCAGATAATTATTTGTATGTATAAATATATAATTGTTTGTATGTATAAATATATAATTGTTTGTATGTATAAATATAT
>NW_014543394.1:0-920 GCF_000741045.1 Vigna radiata var. radiata | reverse complement strand
GTGTTTGAAGTATTCATACAGTTTTATAGGCGCTAATATGTCTTACACGCCGACCGCCGCGCCGAGGGCTTCTCCTTTTCATTTCAAGTCCTCGTCATCATTGCTCTCTATGCCGCGCCGTTCCTGGCCAAATTGCGTGTTTGGTTTCTCTCTTGACTCGACTAATTAAAGGTGCTGTCTCTTGTTTCATCGAGAGACGACAAAATTAGAAGTTACTATACTCTCAGGACTTGAGAGATTTTATCACATTTGTTCGTTTGTAATTTTTTTCTCTGAATCCGATTATTTTTATAACTTTATTTAAAAAATTTTCAAAATTTGCCGTCATGGGCCGCGGCCCATGTGGGGCCATCCCCTCAATCCGGCCCTGATTCTCATACGTAGAAGTAGTAAGACAAAATAAATAAATAAAAGTAAGAGTCAGTTATATACCTTTTGCAAAAAAAGCGTCATTAGTTTTCATTTTGTAGTATACGCGCATTTTTTACGCACTTGGAATAAAGAGTCACTATATTTTTTTTGACGAACATGAATACAAACATGAAGCCTTTTCAACAAAACGTATGCCAATTACGCTCTTAATACAGCAGAATTGTTTATTCTTCGTATCTTCCTTCCAAAACATTCCATGTTCTAATCGTTGGCCAAAAGGCTAAACATTTAAAGCTCAATTTTGGAGAGAATACAAAAATTTTCGGTGTCCCCGAAAAATGAAAATCGGCCGAAAATAGGTACATCAATATTACATCGATAACATCAATGTTATATTCTGCTGTGCTAAGAAAAAACGCCGCATAAGCATATTCAAATGCCAAATTCCTTCTCAGAAAATATTTATTTCTCAGAAAAATCGGAGGAAACATTCTTTACAAATTTTCTTTAAAAAAATCGTAATTCGTCAAAGAAAATTTGGCAACGCC
>NW_014543393.1:0-979 GCF_000741045.1 Vigna radiata var. radiata | reverse complement strand
AAATTAGATCATCAGAAAGTTTGGCATTGTTTTTGGAAGTGAATACCCATAACTTAACAAGCGTTTTCACTACACCAACGCACACTAAATGAAGGTAGTCAAGAGGAAAATCATTGACCAAGTCTATGCCAGGTATTCTAAGCAGAGGCGAGTCACCCAGGTGAAACTGAGGCACAGTTTTGTTAACAAAATCTTCATGCGTTTTCAAACGTGCATCAACTTCTGGGAAAAAAGTCCTTCGACAAAGATGAGACCAGACACCTTCTTGAACACACTTAGTACAACCATATTTGCCATTGCTGGCAATAGAAGATAACACGAAGGATTTTGCAGGGCAATCGCAAGAAAAACCTTTCAAAATAAATTTGTATACATTGCCTTTGAACTTTACTCCGTTTTTAATCAGATCTGTAACCTCATCAATGAACGGACTCAAGAATTCCTCCGCGTCCTGCGGTTTGTCAGTATCTCCACAATGAATGGCAATTGGGAAAACATGATGGCGAATATCCGGGATTGAAATTATTTTACCGAGAATGGGAGTGAAATGTACACCACTACTCTTGAACAGTGGTAGACCATTAATGCCTGCTACCATGACAATATTCGTGACTTTCTCTCGAGTTCGTTCTAGGGCATTTTGAATGGCTTTCAATAATCCAAAATGATAATATTCGCCACCTGCTTTCTCCAAATTCTTAACATTTACATGACGAGGGGTTTTCATTACGGTTCTACCATCCAATGGTAAAGTATTAAGTTCGATAGGATCAGAAGATTTCAAAATTCTAAGCAACGCAGATAAAGCAGCTTTCGTAATTTTATACTTTACTCCCCAGATCCGCAAGTTATCTAATAGACTAGGTATAGGTACGTCAATATTTTCCTCAAACAGATCCGCTCCATCACTATCTAAATCAGAGAATTCATCCCAATCAGAGTCAAAATTTACAAAACTTGCATCCGAATCCGACGATTC
>NW_014543392.1:0-1005 GCF_000741045.1 Vigna radiata var. radiata | reverse complement strand
CGTTCTGACACAAAATATGGCGTCCATCGAATCACCTTAATTTTAAAACGTCCCTTCGATGGATAAACCATTGCCCTGAAGCAAATTTTATGTTATAAATATGGAAAAGTAAGTGTTTTATTATGTTAACAGGTAAGGAGAGTGAGAATGAAAAGTGTTAGTTTGATGCTCACATCGTGAACTGCAGCGCCTTTTTGTTTCTTTGAAAAACAAAGAAAAAACATAAGACTAGCGAATGATGGTCTAATGTATGCTCGTTAACGCGCCGCCGCAACCTACCTGTTTTGCTACTTTCTTTTATGCTGGGACCGGCTCCTTGTCGAAGGTTTACATCCCCTTCATTGAACGCGTCAACTGCATCGGAAACTCTCGCGGTGCATCTCTGGCGGTCTTTCAACTTCGACCGAAACTAGGGCATTACTGAAGACGATTCGTTCAAGCCAATTAATGCTTTTCAAAAGGTTTAGGAGCTCCTGAGTCTTTCGCTATCCTAACAATGAGTGCCATGTTTGAAGATGTCTCAACCTTGGGGTTCTATGCTACACATCGACAATGGTGCAAACCTTACCCAGTCGAATTCAACACCTGTTCAACAATAATAATCGGCTCGACCTCAACGGGCGTGCACCCTTTTTTCTGATTACTGCATGAGGACTGGAAGCTTTAATTACACGAATTGGTGGATTTGATTTATTTGTGACATACTCAACAGATTTTTTATTGATTGCATAAACAGATGGTAAAATATTTCACATTTCCCAGGGATCCACCAATTTTTAGCACAAATTAGGTAATTACGTCATAGGTACATTCTTCATTTCACCCCTGATATGAGTAATATCAAATCATTCCACTTTCATCATTCCAATATCGAGGGCATTGGCGTTAGGTCGTCGCAGAACTCGAAGCTGCGCTGTAAATGTGCCTGTCATGTATCTATAGTCCACGCCACGAAAAGTGGCGGGTGAGGGGCGGAGACAGTCGGCCGGTCTAGTCTATCGTTGA
>NW_014543391.1:0-13656 GCF_000741045.1 Vigna radiata var. radiata | reverse complement strand
CCAAGATTGCTGACTCTGATGGCCTCGAGTGGTTCTCTATCATCACTACCCCCAAGTGAGTTTTCTCTTTTTCAACAAACAATTTCCAATGTTTTCTATTCATTGTTGTTTCATCCATTGAGGTCTGTTTCCATGTTTCAGAAGTATACTACTGATAACTGCTTTACTTGCCAATAATGAGTACAATTTGGATTTGTTTACTGAATTCTTTATATTTTATCTGCAAAATACATTGATTTTTTTATGGTTTGAAGTGTTACGTGTTTGTTCATATATCTCTTTGGCTGTGAATAGTTTTGAACCTATGATGCGTATTAACTGAAAAAATGGCTATGATTGTTGCTATGACAGTCCTGTATTTACTCACCTGGCTGGAAGTATTGGGGCATGGAAGGCTCTTTCACCATCGGTTCTGCAGGCAGCTTTCAATGTGGATGAAGAACTTGAGAAACTCTTTCGTTCAAAGAGGAATGCAGATGCCATTTTCTTCCCTCCTCCAAATTGAAGTGGCACAAAACTAGCATTATGTTATATTTATATGGTTGAACCTGTTTGAATTAGTTTTAGCTTTTGAATGGACTAGCATTATGTTATACATATTTTGTTCGATTTACCTTTATTGAATAACGTTTTACCTTTCTTTTTTACCTTTGCTGTTGAGTGTGCTTAGTATAAGATACATGTTTGGTGAATATTGTTAATAACTGAGCTTTAATATAGAGTGATACGAGGGAAAAGAGTTATTTTTTTTTTCAATGATAAGATTGTTTAGATATTATTAATAAATGTTAGTATTTGGGTATCAATGTAATTTAAAAAATATAAACTTTTTGTTATAGACTAAAACACATTTTAAATAACTATGAAATTTTATTTAATTTTGAATATTTATTATTATTATTATTGTTGTTGTTGTTGTTTCCTTAAAAAATATATTGTATCAGAATAATTAAAAATAGAAATAACATTAAAAAGAAAAATAAATAGTTTTTTTCATAAAATATTAGGGATAAATTAATTCTTTTTTTAAATAAATTACTTTAATAAAATAAAAAATTTACACATATCTTCTCTGATATTGCTTTAAATCACATAACTTTTTTTAGTTTTAAAATAGACATTTATCATTGTTATGTTTATAATAAAATAATAATCACTTTATATAAATTCTTAACTGCATGCACATTAGTTGTGTGTTTTTTTAGTAATTAAAGCTACTTATTTTTTAATTTTTAATTTAATCTTTTATTTTTATAAAAAATCATTTAACTTTTAATCAGTACATTATTTTAAATAAAATAATTGAAGGAAGTATTATTTTATTAAAAACATAAATAAATAAATACTATTCATAAAAAATAAGAGATAGTGAATATATATTTTAAAATAGAGAATATGTTAAAATGGTAAAATTATTTATTAAATATTTTTATATTGATAAAATAAGTGTATAAAATAGCAAATAAGAAAAAACTTGTGATTCTTAAAACAATTACCAAATACATTATGATATTTCTTTTTTCCAATAGATATTTTTCTCAGAAATAATTTCTCTTCCATCTTTAACAATTCAACTCAATAAAAATGGTTATAAATATTTATAATATATTAATCCGGACATTGGCATTAAAATTATTCACATAAATGAAGATAACATTTTTTATTATCTTGCTCGTTATAAAATATTATCTATCATCTTGCTTCAAACATTATGTCTACCACAATTAGATGAGTCCAATCATTTAACCTTTATATGTTAATCATATCATCAATGTCATATGAAAAAAAAGCTCCAATCTATCTTCCAATTGAACCTCTTTTTATATAATACTATAACTTTTTCATATTTATTTTTGGGTAATTGATAATATTTTTTTACAATATTTTAATATAATTTATGTTTTATTTTTTATTAGTTCAAAATTATTTTATAATTAATAATAATTATTATAGATATAATCATGAATCAATTAGAAAATGACATATAAATATTATTAAAATATTATGAAAAAATATTGTCAAATTATTATTATTTTTATTTTAATACACATTAAATCTGAAAGTAATCCAGTAGTTGAGGTCATTGAATAAGGTAGAAGTTTCTCTTTCATATTTTAGTTTCCATCACTTACAAACTTCCATAAAAGACCATATCAAATTTTCATTCATACACACAAATAATATATATATATATATATATATATATATATATGTATGTATGTATAATATTCTTAACAAAATAAAAGACATGTTAGAATCCATATCATTCTGAAACAAGACACTCCGACACCGATTGTTATTGTGCCAAGTAATTTAAAAACCGCTAAATCACTCTTTCGTTAACGCTGATCGACATGGTTAAATAATTAGGGTTTGATTGTATAAATTTTTCTACAATAGAAACCAAATTAGAACGCATATAAATAAAAGTACTTATTTGAGATTTTCTTGTTAGGGAAAGACAGTTTAATCTCTAAATTTTGGACATTGTACACGAGACACAGTGCGAGAGCTTTGGATAATACAGAAGAGAATAGTAGCATGGTGCAGAGAAAATGGCACCCTTGAAATCGCTGGAGAAAGAGTACCCTCTTATTGACTCCAATTTTCAAAGCTTCTGTGCCTCACACGCCATTTTCTCTGGTTTTCTCTCTTCCGCTATTTCTTTTTTTCGATTTCATTACTGCTTTTTTGTTTTCAAAACTTGCTTATGATTCCACTGTCTTTCTCAGTTCAAGATTTCCTTCTGCATGATATCGACGCATTAATTGCCTTGGCTGATAATCACTGTGCTTCACAGACACTCAAGCAAGTCAGGGTTACCTAATTTTTATTATTTTTAATTATTTTACTTTTATGTTCTGCTAATTCTGTTATTAGGTTAATCAATAATAATTTTGAGCATGTGTTATTCAGGGAATCGACCAGCTTCTGTCAATAATAGATGCTCGTCATCCACCGTTGCTAAATGGCTTGCAGCTCTTGGAAGACGTTCAGCGGAATAAACATGTTTTATCTACTGGATGTGAAGGGTACTTTCAGTTTGACGTATTGTGTTCATGTTATGTTAATGCCTGGTGCTGCATTTTTACATTGTTAATTTCATAACTGGGTTTGCACTCCATTTTCATGGTCACATTTTCTTTATAACTTTTATGGATTATAACGTTGAGTTCTTAATACATGTTGATTTGGTTTAGTAAGGCGTGACTATCTGTTAAAAGTAAGTAGCACTACTTAGTACTTGGTTATATAACTCAGGATTGACGCATTGCTCGGAGGTGGATTACGAGAAGGACAATTAACTGAACTTGTTGGGTCATCCGCATCAGGAAAGACACAGGTAATAACTCACTCCATAAAAAATCATAGCTTGAATAGGAGTATTAACAGGGTGGGGCAGGGATTGAAACTATTCCACTGCGCATCTCTGATGGGAATTCTCATATCTAACTCCATCATGGGATGTTTACCCATGGATTTTTGCTGCTATATAAGTACTTACAATGATTCCTAAGAAGTCACAAAAGAATATAAATGTCTAAATTTTTTCTGTTACAATGTGGCCTTATAATTAAATTTTCAAAGAATATTACAAATAGCAAGCTTTGTTCAATTTTGTCCTGCAATTTGAAGGGAATAATTTCTTTTGGCATTTATTATCATTGTAAATTCATTTGTCGGAAAAAGTCATTGCAAATGATAAAAAAATTACATTATTTTCTCATCTAAGAGAAAAAAATATAATATATAAATCTTAAATAAAAAATATATTTTGAGTTCTTTGTTTTTAAATATTTTGATCTCTACTCCTGCCCTGTTTATCAAACGGGGTACCTGTCATCCCCATTGCAGGACATCCCTGTGGAGTTCTTCAGAAAGGGGAATTTCGCCCATGCTTCATCCTTGGTGTATTATTAAAACTAAAATTATAGAAGTACAATGGTTTAATTTGGTCCTGTATACGATCTTTCTGCTGCCTTAGGTTCTCGGCAACACACACACCACACAGATATATATACATATATGGATATGCACATGATGCAATTGCTAATGTATCATCTCTTATTTGTTCGATATAATATAAATTTTTATCTCCTGTTCCTTTGTTTATTATGTTAAATTAAAATATAACTTACCTTTTTCTTTTATTCAATTATTTTTATTTTAGGCATGTCTACTGTCTGCTTCAACTGTTGCAAAACACAAGAGTTCAGTTATATACTTAGATACGGGCAACTCCTTTTCACCTCATCGTATTGCACGTTTTGTTGGCCAGTCTTCTGGTTATGATTCTGAGAATCAGGTTATTTTGATTAGAGACTTTTAACTCATTCATGAATTTACTGGCATGACCTTAACTGTTTTTAAATGATTTGTCTTTTAGGCTGATCATATGCTCAAAAAAGTATTGGACAGGATAATTTGCCACTCAGTGTTTCACATCTATCAGATGCTTGATGTGCTGCATCAACTGAAGATTAATTTAAGATCTGAGGTTCTCATTGACTGGAATGTTTGTAGCTGATTCAACTAACTATATTTTTTTATTTCTTTCTAAAAAATAAACAGCTACTTTATACTGGCCCAGATTGTGAAATCAAATCAGCACGTTCGATTGCTTATTGTTGATTCAATCTCTTCACTGATTACCCCCATCCTTGGGGGCAGTAGTCCTCAGGGTATAGTTCACTTTTTCACACAAAACTGTTTGCTATGTTTACCTTAGATGATGTCATTGCGTACCATTTTAGTTTAATGAGTTATGGAAGTTGCTGTATATTTCATTCTTCAGGAACTTCCTATTCTAATTCTATCCCTTTTTATCCAATTTACCTGATTTATTTGTACTTTCTTATAAACACAAGCTTTTAACTACCTGAGTTAAGAGAACGAGAGTGCTTGCTACTCTACATTTAAACAAGGATGTAGAGGAGTATGGTATGCGTCTTGTGTAAACATTAGTTTCCAACAATTAATTTTAAAGAGCTGCTTCTTGTTTTATTAATACTTTTCCAGCCATATTTCTCTAATTATCTGAGAACTATGTATCAAGTAAGTACTTCATTCTGATTTCAAAGTTTAACCACTAAGCCACTATTTTGTTCTTCTCAGAGACACAAAAAGCAAAAGATTTGATATCTCCCAGGAAAGAGTATATATTTTTTCGTAGAGGTTTATAAATTGATTGGACTCTTGAAATGAGGAGTCCGGTTATATGAATCTTAACCCATTCTGCAAATTGATTAGAGGTCAAGTCATTTTTCATGTCTTTCTACAATGTAGTTTTGTTCTTATCTTCTTTTATGTTGTTATTGCTACTTTCGCAACATGATTAAATATTAGTCAAGCTTTTCAATTCCTTTTGCTTCCTAGTTTATCAGAGTCTTACTTTCCACTATAAGAGGTTGGACAGAATATAGATACTAATTGTTACATGCAATGGGTGATTTCAGGACATGCTTTAATGATATCTGCTGGGTATTTACTGAAGAAGTTAGCTCATGAGCATAATATTGCTGTTTTGGTATGTTTTGGTTTCCTTTTTCTTATAAATGTAAGTAAAGCCTACTAATTGAAAGGGATTTTTAAATATATATATTTTTAAATATACACACACATTAAATTATCTTTTCGCTCTTCAAAATTCCATTTCAAGTTGTTAGCTCCCCAAAATTTTCAATCAAGCTCCATCACTACTTATAAGGTACAAAAATATGCTTTGAAAAAAAAAAAGGAAAAAAAATTATATATATATATATGTGTGTGTGTGTGTGTGTGTGTGTGTGTGTGTTTAAAAATATTTAGAGAGAATTTTTTGGAGCCCTGACCCCCTATGACCCTTAAAAAGATCCGTTACTGCTTAAAAGAACGAACAAGACTGCGGTAAAGAAATATGGGCTCAAATTTATGCAGCGAGAGACACAGAGCCTTTGAAAAGACCAGATAACGGTTGAGTCAACTGCTGATTTTATATTTAGAATATTTCAAACATAGTTTCTGTGATTTTCATGAATGAGGCAGGTAGCCAATATATCTTCAAATAACACTTCTAGTGGAACAAATTTTGAAGGTAACGAATCATGTGGTGCGTGGGGAAGATGGGATTTCCAAACCAGCTCTTGGAGAGAGTTGGAAGAGTGTCCCACATGTACGGCTTTTGTTTTCCCAAGATTGTGGAAGCAATGTGTGCAATATTTCAATGCTAAAACATCCATCTATGGTATGCCATTCAATCAGAAAATTTCTTTATAGTGTCGTATGTGATAGTTAATGTCATGTTAGTGTGCTATGTTATTTATGGGTATGTTACTTTTTATTCATTGGGATCGAATTCTACCCTGGCACCATTTTCCCGTGGGAGTTTGATTCTTCCACTTTTCTATCATCGATGGGGTAATCTATTATTATCATTATTTGGAGCTGAACCACTGGAAAATTAACCAGTCTGAATTTGTTGTTCTGTTTCAGGCTTCTGGTAGAGCTGCAAGTTCTACTATGTTTTTATGACTGTTAGCACGGTTAAATCAAAATTAGTTATGCTTCATTATAACTCTGATCCCACCGTGATATTTGAAGATAAACCACTGCAACCATTTAGATTAGAATCAATTAACATTTTATGTCTTGAAGGATTGATGTCTGTAGTCCTACTTTAGTTGTCATAGCAGTTGGTTTTAACATTTAACACTGTAGTTTGTAAACGTTGGTTTGAAAGCACAATATGCTCAAAAGTTAATTCATTACATGAAATTCAAGTATGTTTGCAATGATTTTAAGTTTAAAGCAAGAAGTCCAGTGTATATATAAGAGAGGCTAAAGGGAAGCTAGTAAGCAAGATATGCTCATGGAGTCAAACATTGCTTCATTGTAAATGGATATTAGAGTCTTATTGTTGAATTTCGCAACCACAAATGAGAAATGCGGGTGATGAGGCCAACATTGCTTTTGCTTTTTTCCAACAATGAAGATAAGTGCACAACCAATTCACATGGATAGTGGTTGTAACACTTAATAAGAATTGACCTCAACTTCTTCAATTTTATAATCAAATATATTTTCACTACTCTATTTCTTTATTTGATTAAATTAATAACAAATGCACCTTAAGACCGTACAAATGTGGAAAAAGTTTAAAAGGTCAATATCAGTGATCGGTGCATATAATTGACACCATTAAGTATTATTCATTTGATAAATGTTGTTTATTATCAATAAACCATAATTAAAAATTCGTTAATCATAAATTCATCTTGAAATCTGTAAATGCAGAACAAAAGTAAAAAGGTAAGTAATAAGGTAAGTAATTATATTTATTGTGAATTTAAGAATTTAGTGTGAGAATCAAATTGATCATTGACTTAAATGTCAGATTATTTTTGACAAATACATCCAAACAGTTTAAAACGTGAATAAAGGAGAATTTTAACTAAGTGTGTACAACATAAACTAAACCAACTCAAAAAATAGTATGAAGAAATGTTTAGTGAAAATCATGGACCCTATATCCCAAAAAACAAATAACTTTATTATTAATTGTTAAGATTAATTTTCTTTTCTTTTTATGAATCTTACATGAACGTACTATTATGTTATTATTGTTTTACTTGGTATTATTTTGTTAATAAATATTACTTTATACAGATCCTAATTTATGAGTTCATTTTGGTATTAGAGTAATTTATTGCATATTTTTCTTTTTTTTATGGTCAATAAATGTTAGTTACCAGTATATTAGTTTATCTTCTTTATATAATTTTTTTTCTTTTTCACTTTTTATTTATATTTATCTAAACATACCATTTCAGTATTATGTTGAGAGTATAGCAAAGATCGAATAAAAGCATTGAGGTGAGACATTGAAAGAATAAATGTAAGTATCAGCAGGATGAAAGGAAAATCAAGTTACAGATTCTTGAGAAAGGACATCAAAGTAAAGGTCCAACAGATAACACTCAACAAGAAAGACAGTCGTGAAATGAGTTCATTGACAAAATCTAAAAAAATGTTGAATGGAAAGGAAAATTAGCCTAAAATAACTATTACATGGATTAAGTAGGCTCATAAAACGTAAACAATTTTTAAGTGATTATTATAACTTATGCAATTTTTATTTATTTTATTATTTTATCGTATGACCATCAAGTTAGTCTAAAACTGGACCGTTTACACAGTAAAAATTATTCATTAAATTATTAAAAGATCAAGCGGTTGGATTTTATAAACCGAACTATCGTTCTTAAACAAAAAGTGATTAATTTACACCAAAATATGATTATTATTAGATATATCGTGATTAGGTGAATGATAATGTGAACCATTTTCTAAAATCTATAAATAGATATATATTTAAGGTAATAAAGTAGGTGATTGTATTTATTATATATTTATTATTGAATGTGACAAATCTTTACTGACTCTAACATCGAAGTACTTTCTGCATATATATATCCTTCTAATTTAATCAGACGAAATAAAGGATGAATGGTTGTGGAGACAAACATTTAGACATTTATAACTTAGTGAATTTATAATCTCAACCCTATAACCAAAAAAATTGTAATTTAATTTTCATAAAAAAGAATATATATATATATATATATATATATATATATATATATATATATATGGGGTTTGCTAACTTGCGTATGCCTGTTTTTCAGTTGCTACATTTTAGCAATGTGTACCGGGTTTCAGTAAACAAAAATATCCTTATATATCATGAATTCTAAGTTTTAAGGTTAAGGGTATTTTGATAATTTTCATTCTCAAAATTAAAAAAATTAAAAAAGAAACCCACAAACCCTTACCCACCTCTCTCGTTCCTCTGAACCCTTTCTCTTTCAAACCCTTACTCACCTCCTTCATTCCTCTCAACCCTTTCTCCTTCATCTTTCTCACTCAAACATTTTCTATGTCATCTCTGCACTAGTCCAAAATAAAAAAAATACTCATTATTAAACGATTTACTTTTATAAAGAGTTGAGTCATTGACATATTTACCTTCCAAAAAAGTTTATTCAAAATCTTTTTAATTTCATTATCTTTACTATATATATTAGAGCCGACAGACACAATTTGCACCAAGACTTATGAGCATCCTTCCTTACTACTACGTAACATTGTTCCGTGGGCATTGATAGAAATTCATTAACTTGTTTTCTTTTACTAAATAGAAAACAAATCCATTAGTCATGAATCACTGACCGAATACTTACCGCCAAATACTTAAAAAATTATACAGATCGAAATGTATTGAAATACAAACAGAACCAAATACATCAAAACGAAACAAAATAATATACAATAATTAGAAAACGGAAACCGACACAAAAAAAAAATAGAAAATAAAACTTAAAAATAGTTGCAAATAATAACAATTCTAACTTATTAAGAAAAATGAAATAAATGATTCAGATAATTTATTATTGTTAAAATTAAATCTTAAGTTTAAGAATCCACATCAAATCTCTCTTCAATACTAAATTGTTAAGTTTAATTTGCATAAGTTTTACAAACTGACTTGTGTATTAATTAATATTAAGAAAAAAATCATTCGAAGTATAGGTTTTTTGTTTAAATAACGAGGGCTCATAAGCTCTAAGGATAAAATTTTTAAAGAAATATTAGCTATCATTAATCAATCTTTATAATTACTTTCATTGGAGATTATTTTAGTTATTCGAATTGATGGTCTTATCTAAAAAATAAATTAATAATAAAAACCGACCTTTATAATTTATTTCAATAAAGATTATTTTAGTTGTTATAATTAACAGTCTTATCTTAAACTAAAAAATANATATATATATATATATATATATATATATATATATATATATATATATATATATATATATATCAATTATTCAAATATAAAACAAGAGTATCAAAGTATAGTTCATCACAAACACATTATACAGAAACCAAATCCTCAATAAACACATAGAATTAGATACTTTCACTCAAATATATATTCATTTATCAATCCTATTTGAATAATTTTTCTACTTGGGTTGTTATTAGGGTTAGCATTAGTATACCTAGCATTAATTATTATATTACTATTTTTTATCTTAATTAATAAAGTAATTACGTTAACCAGAATTTTATGGCTCCTTTTTATGTTTGATTGATTAAAGGTCGTCTAATTGGTAGTTAGATGTCATGCCTCACTTTTCATCATTTTAGTTTATTTCTTTGCCTTAGTTAAATGGTCATCATTTACAACCTATTCTCAAATTAAATCTCGTACAATTTGCTTGCTCATTATGATAGAGATTTCAAGAACCACATGATTGCAATTGTTCTTATCGTAAAGGAGTGTGAATTTCGTTACGTGGAAGGAATGACTGGTATTCATGAGAAGTTCAACTTCAAATTTTCGTGTTGTGAATGAAGATATATATAAAAGAAAGTTTCACACATAAAAGAATAATTCAATGCTCAAATTAGTAAAAATTAAAAAATATATATATAAAATATAACGAAGTATATAAATATAAATATTGAATAAGAGAATTAAGTCATATGAATCAATTTGCATTTATAAATTAATAAACCTTTACTTGAATATGCATTTCAATCTAAATTATTACAATTTTATAGAAATATTATAATGTTAAATGTATATCCTCTCAAACTGGGTAGGTACAACGATTATTGGTAAGCATTTTACAAAAATGTCAAAGATATTCATTTCATTTTTTTTAATTTTACTTAAAATTAATTTTTTTTCAAACTTTAAAATTAAATTGATATAATTCTTCAAATCTAATTAAATTAAATAGTTTGAACATTTCAAACAACATTTCATATTACCCTTTAAAATGTTTATATCATGTCAGTTTAAAATGTTGTTTAATATATAAATAATAATAATATTATTGAGTTAAAATAATTATGTTTATTTGTTTTTAAAGTTTATAAATTAAAATATAATAAATTTTATTTTGATGACTTAAAAAATATTTAACTCTATAAAAAAAAGTATTTTTTTTTCACTATTTTTCTTAAATGATATGTTGGTATGATTGTAAACCTTGCATCGACTACCTTGTATTCCTCTCACAGGGCACCATTCTCCAGTGCCGTTAATTCTAAGGCTCGCAGCTACAAGAATCCACTTTTTCAACATTTCACTTTCATCAATTTATATATCAGTCTCATCCACACCAACTAAAACTTAAATGTGCACTTTATTAATTTTCAAATATACAAGGGATGAAGATTTTTTTTTTTCTTTTTATAAACCTCAAAAGAAATACTTAATTTTGAGATATTATTTTAAATATTTTTGATAACCATTGTTTATACATTCATCGTCAGATGGGTAACATAATTAATTATGCAAATATACATGTTTTATTATGTCTTCTTGACGAGCATAAAATATATGTTTTTAACATAAAAGCATATATATTTTTTATTACAATCATGAAATAATGTTTTCTATTTGTTTAAATGTTTGTTTACCCTATTTTCCGAAATTAATGGTTTGCTTATATTTAAAAAAGACATAATGTTTTATAAATTAACTGAAATCTTAATTTCATTTTTTAAGAAAAGAATATAATATGGTTAAGCACAAAGTCTTCCAAATTATTAAGTAAAACTACTTTTTAGAACTAGTTTTGTATGGCTTGAAATGAGTATAAAGTTCAAAGCTAAAGTTTGACAACATTCATTAGTACGAGATTATTCTTCAATACTTTTAATGCTCTTTTTTAACAATATAAAAACAAAACAAAACACTTTACAATATGCGTTAGGACTTACGCCACGATGATCAAATTCAATTGTGGGACAATCGAAAAATATACTTAGGTTGTAATACTGCATTTTTTATATATTAAAAAGGAGAGTTTGTAATGTTTGTATAATGCAATCTTCTACCTAATACTTCCACATTGCTTGAAAGTTGAATTTAAAAATAATTTAATATATTTTTTATGTTTCAAAATTCAAAATAGAAAATATGCGACAATCAACCTAACGACAATTCAAGTCTTAGTATATTTAAAAAGTATAAATACTGTATCAGATAATTTTATATTAATATATATTTTTTTGTAAATATGATCTATATAGAAAAAAGTTTGCTGCATGTCTGCATGTCCAGTTTTCTCTCTAGGGTTGTGTAGTGTTAAAAGGAAAAGTTGTCATAAAGTAAATTTATTTATTTCTAAATGAAAGTGAATATATTTATTAAATTTTTATACATGTATTAAAATATACTTTATAATATAAATCAAAAAGATGTACTTTTTGGTGTTAACTTTAACATTACAATTAATTTAGGAATTTATTGCAGGTATCAGATAGCTTAAGTTGACAAATTTCACAGCAGTTGATCTTTTAAATGACTGGTACAGATATATGATTTTTTTTACCTAATTTACAATGAACACAAACCACTGTGCATGAGTATAAAAGCCATTGATAGTAACTTGAAAAACATCTTCAATTCATAAATCTTAGTTAAACAAAAACCAAGATGATTCCTGAGACCCTCTTGTTAGTTGTGAGTATCTTCCTCTGTGCTTGCTTTTTCAAAGGCTTGTTTGAGAGAAGGAAAAAGCCCAAAGCCCACTTGAAGCTCCCTCCAAGCCCACCAGCCCTACCGGTGATCGGTCACCTCCATCTGCTTAAACCCCTCATCCACCATGCATTCCAAGAACTTTCTCTCCGATATGGGCCTCTTATATACCTTCGAATAGGTTCTGAGAAGTTCATAGTTGCAAACACCCCTACCCTCGCAAAGGAATTTCTCAAGACCAATGAGCTCACATACTCTTCTCGCAAAATGAACACGGCCATTGACATGGTTACCTACCACAACGCTACGTTCGCGTTTGCCCCTTACGACACTTACTGGAAGTTCATGAAAAAGCTCAGCATCACTGAGCTCTTGGGAAACAAAACCCTTCAGCAGTTCCTACCGATTCGGACAAGGCTCGTTCACGAATTCGTCCAAACTCTTTTCCAGAAATCGAAGGCCAAAGAAAGCGTGAACCTCTCCGAGTCACTCATGAGGCTTTCCAACAACGTGATATCGCAGATGATGCTCAGCATCACGAGCTCCGGAACAGACAGCCAGGCGGAGCAGGCACTTGCGTTGGTTCGTGAAGTGACGCAGATTTTCGGGGAGTTTAACGTTTCGGATTTCATAGGTTTCTGCAGGAACTTGGATTTGCAAGGTTTCAGGAAGAGGGCATTGGATATACATAAGAGGTACGATTCTCTGCTAGAGAAGATCATCTCTGATCGTGAAGAACTGCGAAGGGAATCTAAGGTTGAACGTTGTGAAGATGGAGAAGAGAAAGTGAAGGATTTTCTCGATATTTTGCTGGATATTCTTGAACAGAAAGACTTGGAGGTTGAGTTAACTCGGAACCATGTCAAATCATTGATCTTGGTACGTATTGGTTATTCGTACATATACTGTTTGAGTATAAGGTTTAAAATATTAAATAATGATTAGCATATGATAACTTTGATCCTTGAAATGTAAATCTATTTTGTTTTATATGGTCTGAAACTAAATAAATAAATAATATATGTTAATATATTAATATTATGTATCAAAATTATGATTAAAATGTTTATATATATATATATATATATATATATATATATATATATATATATATATAG
>NW_014543390.1:0-1049 GCF_000741045.1 Vigna radiata var. radiata | reverse complement strand
ATAATTCAAATTATTACCATATTAAACTAATATTTCAAAAACATTCTAAAGTGACATGTCCTGCATTAAGGAATATTATTTTATTATTTTCTTTTTCCTTCTTTTCTTTACCCACCANTAATTATTATTCTCTTATTATTTAATTTTGATTATTTACTTTCCCGGACGAAATTGGGTGTTGACATTATGTAATGCCCCAGTTACATTTCAAAGGTCTATGCAGGCGATTTTTGCAGATTTTATGGAGAAGTGTATAGAAGTCTTCATGGATGAATTCTTAGTGTTCGAAGGTTCCTTTCAGAATTGTTTGACCAACCTGGACGTTATTCTTAAAAGATGTGTTCAAACAAATCTTGTTCTAAATTGGGAAAAGTGTCATTTTATGGTGACAGAAGGAATTGTTTTGGGACATAAAATTTCTGCCAGGGGGATTGAAGTGGATAAAGCAAAAGTGGAGGTTATTGAAAAACTTCCACCACCTATGAATGTAAAAGGGATCTGGAGTTTCTTAGGTCATGTTGGGTTTTATAGAAGATTTATTAAAGACTTCTCGAAAATTGCTAAACCTTTGAGTAATTTGCTTGTCAAAGACACACCATTTGTAATGAGCGAAGAATGTTTACAAGCTTTTGATGTCTTGAAGAAAAGCTTGATTTCTGCCCTAGTGATTGTAGTTCCGGATTGGAGTAAAGATTTTGAACTCATGTGTCATGCTAGTGACTATGCTATAGGCGTTGTGCTTGGCCAAAGGAGGGAGAAGGTGTTTCACGCTATTTACTATGCTAGTAAAGTCTTGAATGAAGCTCAATTGAATTATGCTACTACGGAGAAGGAATTTTTGGCTATAGTTTATGTGTTGGAGAAATTTAAATCTTATCTCATTGGATCTAAACTGATTATTTACACTGATCATGCAGCCATAAAGTATTTGTTGACAAAGCCAAATTCAAAGCCATAGTTACTAAGATGGATGCTCTTGCTACAAGAGTTTGATGTGGAGATTCGTGATAAAAGGGGAAGTGAGAATTGTTAGGAAACAGGTAGGCTTC
>NW_014543389.1:0-1342 GCF_000741045.1 Vigna radiata var. radiata | reverse complement strand
GGGGCGCCTGAGCGTGACTTGTGCAGAGAACAACTTCAAAACTTCAACTTCTAGGCCTTCCTTGGTTCTCCACCTTCAAGAACTTCAATGTCTTTCCAAAACAAGCAATGTTCCTACAAAATTTGAGGAAAAAAGATGAAAACTAACATGTAACCTAAGTTAAGTTTTATTCACAGAATTGGATAAAACGAAGAGGATCAAACAGGTTTAAAGCTTCAGGAGTGTTGATTTGGCATGAAAAATGCACCATAGATAATGGTAAGAATTACCGTTATCAGTTCTTCGTGGAGGTGGTCCTGTGCCATCCATCTCATTCACAAAAGAAGTATTCAGAAGATCAATAGGTTTATTGTTGAGAGAAGTCGAAGATTCAGGAGCAGCTTGTTGACTAATGGCTCGTCGTCTCCTATTGTCACTGTTGTTTCTACGAGTTGTTTTCTCGATCTCAGGGTCGACAAGGAGTGGTTTAGATGACACAGTCGTCCTTGTACAGATAAATCCCTGCATACACTAGAGAACAACCAAACTCGAGCCATAAGTTAGCCCCAAAAATATGAGAATAGTAATTACAAAAAAACAGAAAATTATAAACAAAAGAATAAAGTCTAAATCAGTTAAAAATCACACAAAAGTTTAGTTCGAACTTCAAGTCCTCGGCTACGACACCAAAAACTTGTTGAGACTTTGGCAAGCATACCAAATCGTTCAAGTAATAAAACCGGTAAGACCAGATATCGTTTCCCAAGAGACTCGTTGCATTAGACAATCGTATAATTTCTAACTAACGTAGACTAAAGAATGCTTCCATAAATTGAGTTTTGGTGCAATTAAAATAAACATTAAACATAAATAGTAAAAGTGATCTTTGGCACTCAAACACTTGGAAATGGTAAGATGAGAAATGTTATGGAATGGTATTGTTGGGGGTATTCTTTCACCGACTTCACTCTTTTGTAAATAAAATCACTTCCTCTTCATTAACATGTCAAAGTCAATCTACTAATTTACTCAAACCCCAATCCCTTGGTAGAAAGATCCTAGACTTCCTTATTAGACTCAAATCCCTTGGAAAACCTAACAATTAGTTTCGCATTAAGAAATGAGGTTTTAAGACTACCAAAGGTCCTAGTTCTATCCCTAGACACTATTCCCTTTAGATGTTTGATAAGCTGTCGTTGAAGCTATCAAATTAATACTACTTTTCAAGGCAACTTCAGTATTGCCTAGTAGTATTCAAGAAAGTAGATAGGGCTAAAGTAACCCTAAGTCGTCTCCCAACGAACACGGAATTGCTTTCGAATATCTGAAACTTATGTATGCTATGCAATGCTTAAGAACAAAA
>NW_014543388.1:0-1323 GCF_000741045.1 Vigna radiata var. radiata | reverse complement strand
CTGCCGTGCTAAGGTAAAACGCCGTATAAACATTCGAGAGTTGCCACATTTCCTCGACTAAAATATTTATTTTTGAGGGACGTTATGCATACTTTCCTTTAAATTTTCAGATATTTGAGATTAAATTGCAAGAAAATTGTCCGACAAATGTGGAGAAAAATCTTCCTAATTTTTCCATTAAATCAGTTCTTTATTGCGGAGGGGCAATCTCTGAAGGTTCATACGACGTTTTTTCCGTAGCACGGCAGTAGGTACTGCCGTCTGATCCTAAAGAAAATGCTGTGTCAGCATTCGACAGTTGCCCGTGATAATGTTTATTTTCGAGGAGAGTTGTGAATAATTTCCAATAACTTTTGCGGACAGTTGAAATCTGATCGCGAATAGAATGAAATTCTATGAAAAATTGGAAAGAAAATGTTCACAGATTCCTGTGAAAAGTCACATTTATCAAAGAAAATGTGGCAAAGTTTGAAGGCTTTTACGGCGTTCTTCCTTTGCGCGGCAGTATGACGTCGTGCACGAAGCACGTTTTGTCGTTTGCTCGAGGTCGCTATTGTAACAGAAATTTAAAAGAGGGAAAATTGTGCGGAAGGGGGTCGTTTAGAAGGAGGGTGGAGCAAATTTCAAAAAAAATCTGGATATTGAAGCGCCGGGTGCAGAAAGGTCTTTTCTTGGTTTCCTTATGATTTTGCAATGCTGAAAACAAAATTTTTTAGAAAATCCACCAATAGTTTTCTCTCTTAAATATAATTCAGCAATAAAGATTCTAAAACACGGCAATCAAGAAGTGCTCTTTCTACACCTACCGCCTTAATTAATTGCCCCTGAAGCTAAAAATTGTCCTCTCAAGAAAAAGGCACACTATGTACCTAATGTGAGGGGGGAGGGGGCAATCCGTCTCTCTTCGTCTCCCCAATTCCGTCTTGCCAAGGCGGAATTCGGTAAAACCATTCCAATGTTTCCAAATCCTTAATAAAATATTTATTTGCAACGAAAGATAAGGATTTCCCTTGCCTTAGCAAAAAACTTAAGATTAGAGTGCGGATGAAAACGTAAAAAAATTAGAGCAAGAATATTGAAAGTTTCCCGATTATTGGTCTCGCTCTCGGTTCTTGGCTCATGCAACTTTTCTACTCCTGCGTTAAAGTCTCTCAGTCGGCCGAAAAGAGATTCTCTTTTATCTTGTGGATATGCAATTTCATCCTCTTAAAACCTCCGCTAACGTATTATCCATTTTAATTGAAGCAAACGTATGCAATTTGTTGTGACCCTTACTAAATATGATACAATGCTGACAACGTAAAATTTCAGAAAATGTTTAAG
>NW_014543387.1:0-1374 GCF_000741045.1 Vigna radiata var. radiata | reverse complement strand
TTTTGGTGCAAACATTCACATCTCCAAAAGGATTCCCACTTTGTTTACACACTGCAGGAACTATAATTATTGGCAAATTTCCCAGATTTCCTGCAACATCAAATATTCCAATCCATAATTAATATACTAAACATATACATATACACATATTATTCATAGATAATTTATAATAGAAATCTTTAATTGTATACTTTTCTACACCACAAAAAATACATACTACACAAGCCAAAAAATGTAAAATAAGCTTTACAAGAAAAAAAAAATGAAACGTCCTACTCTAAGTTTCAACGTTCCTACTGACTAACACATGTTCTCCAAAAATACCATTTAAGCTCAAAGTATTAAAGTGATCATTATTATCTTGAAACACACTTTTTAATTTCAATTCAATCTTATAAAATTAATTTATAAAACAAAATTTAAATCTACTTTTATATATTGGTCTTATTTCTACTTCATCCGAAATTTCATTTCATTTCCTATATTTTTATGATGGTATGATAGAAGTCTAATAATAAAAGTAATAAAATAATTTTAATAGATAACAAATATCATTAAATAGACTTTTAATTACTCAAATATTATATTAAAAAACATAAAATGTAAGTCTAACCCAATTTTACACTTTGTAACGAGAAATTTACCTT
Organism: Vigna radiata var. radiata; assembly: GCF_000741045.1. Lineage (NCBI taxonomy): Eukaryota > Viridiplantae > Streptophyta > Magnoliopsida > Fabales > Fabaceae > Vigna > Vigna radiata. The sequence continues at coordinate 727 of NW_014543387.1, read as the reverse complement.
CACTTATATTATATATTTGTTTTATTTATCAAATTAGGTTTTCCAACATATATATAATATAATAAAATAAAATAAAATATAAGTGATACCTACCTGCTGAACAACATCCTAAAACAAGGCCATGGAGATGATTAGGAACTCTAGTTAGTTTAACAAGTAACAATCCAAGAACTGTTCCAATAATAAATGTGAGAAGAATGTTGAGAGGCATAAACCACCTACAAAAATTTGTGGAAACATCTTTCTCAATTCATCATTGTCGCAACCAGAATCGCTATGAAATTGGGTTTTAAACAATCATTTATGAAGAATTATTGTTTGATAAGAAAATGATGCAGAAGAAAGCAAGAAATAAAAACTTACAGTCTAACCACACTTCTTAGAGTTATTGTTTCAGCTAAACTGGTACAAAGTAGAGCTGGAGCAAAGACAAAATATACCATCTGTTATAAGAAAAAGAAAATTCATCAGTTATTCATACAATGAACAATGCAGTTTTGAATAAATATAAAATATTGGAAAAGAATTACAAAGAAAATGTTTGAACTTACATTGTTGAGACTTTTCCTGGCAGTTTTTCCGAGTATGTTAAAGCGATCAATTGCAAGAATTGTTCCCAATGCAGTAATTAGCAACACTTTCAAAACTGGCATTAATGCAACAAAGAAAAGCTTCCAAAACTCCATTTTTGTGTCTTCTTTTCTTTCCTCTTTTTTAACTATTATAA
>NW_014543386.1:0-1373 GCF_000741045.1 Vigna radiata var. radiata | reverse complement strand
GATCTATGGAATTATGACAGGTATTAATAAGGATATAGGAGCTTACATATATCAAGAGATTTCACTGATGGCCGATAATGACTCCTGCAAGCTTGGATTCCCTGCTTTAGTGACTGCTTTATGTAAAGCAAATGGAGTTGCAGGGGTCTCTGATATTACTTTGAAATTGCAACCCCCTCTCAACAAAAGATTTTTTGATCGTAACTGTGCTAATAGGGGGGAGGTGTCTGCTACTGATGCCCCTCCTCCAGTTCCTCCTCCACGCAGACGAGCAGCTAGGCCAGCTCCCTAATCCCATACTGTTCCTCCCTCCGATCTGTTTACTGATTATATGATCCAGAGTATGGCAAGAATGGATGATATTCGCGACTGATGCTACACTGTGAGGCAAGGACAGGTAAATTTGCAAGACAGCATGTACCAACTTTCATTATGTATACCTGACGTCCGTGCAGGTTCCTTGATGACTGGCGACCAGTTTGTCGAGCAGATTCCTTGGCCTGAGGACAGGCCTGAGTCTAGGTGGGGGAGAGCTTTCCCTCCATACCCAACAACACCACAACCAGAGTCACAGCAGGAGTAGGAGGACATGATGGCTGGTGATGGTGAACAGCAGGATGAGGAGCCAGATCCTAGATGGATGCAGCAGAGCCATCAGTCACAGGAGAGCCAGTGGAGATCCGGGCCAGATGGGCCCTGGTAGAGCGCAGATGGACAGATTTCCTGATGTTTAGTGTTTACGGTTTTGTTATTTTCCAGTTCAGATGTTATATTGTGGAACTTTGTGTCGTTGTTTATGTTTGGTGTTGTAAAGGCATTTATGTTTTGATTTAATGATTTGGCAGTATCTGATTATGTTATGTGCTTACTGGGGATCATGACTTGTATGCATGGTAGCTTGCTTCAAAATTTATCTGTGTGTTTGAAAATGAACAGACCTGTGAGTGTTGAGAGCAAATGTGATTGAGAGATATAGAGTTGTCTGGATATGGAATTGGCTTTTGCATGAGTTTGATTCTACGTACATACACACTTCTTGGTTAAGAATGAAAAGGGCCCTGTTTGTTAATGAGTATACAGCTACTTGGCCAGATAGCCAACCCTTAGACACTGTGCTTCATTTGTAAAACCTTTTTGAGCCTTGATTTCACCTTGAGCCTAATATGTTATCCTACCTTACACCCTAGAAGAGAACATGTACTGTGAATTTGTGAGGTTAAGGTTGAATTCAAGTTTGGGGGAAGAAAAGATCAATAAAAAATTGAAAAAAAAAATATTGCTCAAATTGAAAAAGAAGGTTGAGCTGTAAAAGAAAATGGTGTGTGATAAATAATATATGTTGGGGATTTGAGTACTAAATTGGGAATTGAAGT
>NW_014543385.1:0-1373 GCF_000741045.1 Vigna radiata var. radiata | reverse complement strand
CATGGCAGGCCCCAGGCCTAAAAGACACCATATCCGTCAAAAACCCTGCAACAGGAAAACGTACCAAGATTGCCAAGCGATACTTGATAATGTCAATTTCAGAGCTCTACGAACATTTTCGTGTGGCCTATCCAAACAATTCTTTGGGAATAGCAACATTTTTCAGACTAAGACCAACGCATGTTCTACCAAGTAGAAAGACACCACATAATGTGTGTACTTGTATTTACCATGAAAATTTTCAGTACATTATTGATTGCTTAGCACGAAACATTCCAGACTTTCCATCCAGGGGCAGCCACTTAATGGAAAAAGTATGTTGTGACAAAGACAATGAAACCTGCATGAGAAATAATTGTAATCTATGCCACTCTGTAGGAGTTTTAATCAAAACAGAGATTTCCGCTGGGACTATGGTCAAGTTCCGCCAGTGGATGAAGGGAGACGATAAACGCTTAACTCTTGTAGAGATCGAAAAATCGCTCCCAGAAGTTATTCGAATTCTTCAAGACAAGCTGAACCAGTTTAAGACACATTATTTCACCAATAATGTGCAGTCACAACGCTTTCGAGAAAGTAAAGAAAATATATCTTCTGATTCAGCAGTGATGCAAGTTGATTTTTCGGAAAAGTATGCCCTTAAACATCAAGATGAGGCACAGTCAGCATACTTTAATCAGGGACAAGTGGTAATTTTTACTAGCGTTGTTTGGATGAAGAACAAAAAATTTTGCTTCGCTGTTTTATCTGACTGCAAAAAACAGGACAAATTTGCTGCTTGTTACTTCATGAAATTAATTTTTGAGTTCCTGAAAAATAGTCAGCCAGCTCTTAAAAATGTGGAAAATTTTAGCGACGGGGCATCATCTCAATTCAAGAACAGGTTTACACTATCTAACGCCGTTTATGCTCATGAGGATTTTCAGCTTAACTTGACCTGGCAGTTCAATGCGACAAGCCATGGCAAANGAGCGGTGGATGGTGTTGGCGCTGTGCTTAAAGAGTTTCTCTGGTCTGCTGTGAGATCCAGGAAAGTGCTTTTACCAGATGCTAAGAGCTGTCATGAATATGCTACTGAGCATTTACAGGGGATCACAACTTTTTATGCTCCAAAAGAGGAAATTGCAGTTTATCAGAAATTCCTGGAAGCAAGGTGGGGAAGAGTAAATGCAATCTCTAAAATTAAGCAAATGCATTTTTTCAAACCCAGTAGTAATAATTCTTTGACCACAAAGTATTCTCATCAGTCACTTGCTACCGCAGAGCACAAGGTTGTACGAAATAAAGCAGTGCAAGAAAAACTGAATGTAGACGATGTTTACACCGACTCGGAAGAAGAAATTTCTCTTGTACAACCGGTACAATTGGTTGCC
>NW_014543383.1:0-1358 GCF_000741045.1 Vigna radiata var. radiata | reverse complement strand
TTTCTTCTTGCATTTCGTTTTTGATGTTTGAAACAAGGAATGGACTAGAATTTTGTGTTGTTATGGTGGCTGGACAGAGCTGGAGTTGATGGTTTAGGTTTTATTTTCGTTTTTGCAAGAAAGTTGAAGAAAAGTTAGTGTTAGAAGTGAATTGATGAGTAGAAATTTGGGGTTGTTGTTCTTGTAATCTTTTGCAATTTGAACTTTGGTTTCCTTGGTGTATTCTCGGCATTTTGAAATGGAGAAAGCTATTTGAATGTTTGTGTTGGTGATAAAAACGAAAATAATGATGCATTTAATTTTTACCACTTTTGGCTAAGCAAAAGGAGATGCTTATTTTGACTAAAGGAGTGTTTCCACTTTAAGCTTTTTCCTTGCATTGTTTCTTGTGTGAATTGCCATGGAGAATGGGATGCTTTGTGTTTGTATTTTCTTTGACCTTGCTTATGTGGCACAAGGGTAGGAGAAATTGAGCACTTTTTGACTTATGGACTTTTTGAAGCATTGTTTGCAAGCATTGCATTGTAGTTCACGTTTTTTTGTGCCTTGGTGTGTACAATCACGTTTTTGCTGCATGGGGAGGGAGGAAAACATGGTTTTATTGTGTGTTTAAGGCACATGCTTATTTCCTTGGAGAAAATGGTGCACATGGGATAAGAAGTCAACACATTTTGGTGGCTTATTGAAGGTAAAAATTGAAGTGGACTTAGTGGAGTGTGGTGCACGGCCATGAGATTCTTTTTGGCCAATTGGACTTTTAAAATTAATTGTTAATTGTCATTTAGTCAAATTATTTGCTAGGATTAAATTAGGCTTGTTGGTTTCCTTGGTTTTTAATTAATTTAGTTGAAGGGTTGAGTTTAATGTGTTTGAATTAGTGTTGATTTTAATTAATTTTAACTGTGTTTGTTAATTTGTTTGCAAGAGTATTTGATGTTTGAATGTTGTCTAAGGTTTTTAATAGTGTTAGTTTAATTACCATGCTAGCTTTAATTAGTTTGTTTGCATCTGTGTCTTTATATTCAGTTCGTTAATTTTTGCAACACACTTTCAACCCCCCCTTTTTGTGTTAGACTCGATTCTCGAACCGCAAAATTGGTCTTTGGGAGACGACCTAGGGGTCATTCCCTAGCTATACTGCATTTCTTATATGCAATCAAATTTGTATGGGCCGCGACATCCATCAGCTCCTCACCTATATATATATATACCCCTATTTCGAGTTGAGAGTCATTCTTTTGACAGGGGAGGACGGCCAGACCTAATTTTGCTCTCTAGAGAGGATCTCTTGGATGCTTAGGCTCCTTTNCATCTTTTCTAGGGTTTGCTTTTCCATTCTTCTTCCATTTTTCATCTAG
>NW_014543382.1:0-1317 GCF_000741045.1 Vigna radiata var. radiata | reverse complement strand
TTATTCTTATTATTGTTCTTATTATTATTATTGTTTGTTTCGGATGTGACCCTGAGACCACACTCAAACCGATCGTCTCCTCTTCCTCTTCGAACACCTGAACGCGTGGCGACCTGTAAGTTAGCACTCCAACGCTCAAGTCAGCAAGGTCACCATTAAATTCAGAGTAAAGAGTAGAAAGATCAAAAAGTCCCTTACCTCCCCACTGACTCTTGTATTTATAGGCCTAAACCTTACCTCTGGGCGGCCCATTATCTGTAACNGCCAAAATTTTTCGGATGTGACCCTGAGACCACACTCAAACCGATCGTCTCCTCTTCCTCTTCGAACACCTGAACGCGTGGCGACCTGCAAGTTAGCACTCCAACGCTAAAGTCAGCAAGGTCACCGTTAAATTCAGAGTAAAGAGTAGAAAGATCAAAAAGTCTCTTACCTCCCCACTGACTCCTGTATTTATAGGCCTAAACCTTACCTTTGGGGGGCCCATTATCTGTAACCGCAGATTCACGATCCCACGAATTCCGCTACCAAACGTAACCGTCACATCTGTCTCCGAAATATTCGCTCCCATCACCCTGTCCGTTACAATATGCAGATTAACTCCCTAAATCATCGCCCTTTACCTCGTGCTCACTCTCGTGTGGTTAACTCNTGATTTCTCTTCCACTTATCCAATTTATCACTCCCTCCCCGATCCGTTTCTCCCTCCACCCGATTCGTTTCTCCCTCCACCCGATCTACCATTCACCCTTCACAACTTCATATATCACCTGGTGTCTACCTTCCACCCTTCAGCGGACCACTTTCTCCCTCCATTCGATCTGCTTCCACTCCTACTGATTCCTACTGATCACTTTCTCTCTCTCCCNGATCCATTTCTCCCTCCACCCGATCCACCATTCATCCCTCAACCTCATATCCCCTATGATGTCTACCTCCCACACTTCAGCTGGCTACTTTCTCCCTCCACCCGATCTGTCTTCACTCCTGCTGATCCATACCGATCACTTTCTCTCTCTCCCCGATCCATTTCTCCCTCCACCCGATCCACCTCTCACTCCTGCTGACCCCATACACTACATAAGCCCCCCAAGCCCCGAGGCATGTAAATGGCGAAGGGGTTTAAGCAAAGAAAACGTGCAAAAGTGACAAATTAAGAACCCCACGATTAATCGTGGAATCAATGGTGCAGATGAGGTCTTCTGACAGTTAACAGAGAACCTGAAAAGACAGCTAACCCTGACCCTCCGATTTAACCCTCATCAACGGTGGAGATGACAGAGTGGAACCGTTTTTCTCGGCTATAAATAGAGGAGT
>NW_014543381.1:0-1370 GCF_000741045.1 Vigna radiata var. radiata | reverse complement strand
TCTCGTCAGCTAGAAAGTTGATTATAAAGACCGAGAGGCAAATCCCTCTCAACCGAGAGGTAAATCTCTCTCGTCAACCAGAAGGCTGAAGATAAAGACCAAGAGGTAAATCCCTCTCATCAACAAGAAAGTTCTGATGACGATGAACGAATCACAGGTATTCAGCCTCTCCAATCTTCGGTCATTCGGCCTCACAGGTATTCGACCATTTGGTCTTAGGTATTTGGCCATTTAGTCCCTACTGCTCGACCTTCTATGGCCTCAGTCTAGGAAATAATTCCAAGAGAACTCCTATCACTCACTGCCCGGTTTAGCCTTGTCAAGTTCGGTCAAGATCTTAGCATCTGCGACTCCAAATGGAAAAAAGTTCTCGAAAGAACTTCATCTCCTAGAGTCTACCGTTCGGACCACAAATGAGCAACTACTAAAAGCACGCTCTCCAATACAATAAATACAACATCCCTCAAACTTATAAGTCTTATAGCTAATCATGGCTAAAGTCAAACGATTAACTTGGACTTGGGGGGCACATGTATGGTATATGGTAGAGACCGAACGGTTCTAATGATGTTGGGCCATAATTGGTCCGACGTCCAAAATATTATTATTGGGCCAATAGTCCAACAGATAATAAAACAATGATTAAATATGTTATGAGTAACTAACTAAATCTGAAATATCTAATTAAAGATATTTGATATGATTTTATATGCTATTTATGAATAATTAACCGAATCAAAAGGTAAGTTTGTTTTTATTTTATTGGATCTGCAATAGTTTAGAGCCCATAAGGTGACCTATAAATATAAGATCAAGACCAAAAGTCAGATACATGCTACTCACGTTCTACTCATACTTCCAAATACCGAATAGTGATAACAATTCACTAAATGTTCCCTTATGAGCAAAACCTCCTCAACACATGCCTAACTTGAACGTCAGAGTGTAATGTACCTCCCCTTTTGGTCGAATTAAAGGCAACCAAGCGGTCCAGAGTGAAGAAAGGCGTGCGGCTCATACGATCTAGAGGTTAAACATATTAATATCTCGGTCCTACAAAATTTCTACAAACAAAATAGTAAAACACAAATAGCTTCTAAACGAGTAACATGCACACAAATTTTGGTGTATACCTTCCAATGGTAAGTAATCTTTAACCATTAGATTTGGTAATAATTATCATATTATTGTTTTCATTTATCATGATTAATCTGATTTTGTCATTATTACTAATTTTATGCTCAAAATATTAAAATTATTGTATCTATCTTCTGAACCTACCACTATTTGAAGCTTATAATATTTTGATAAATGAAATATAAAGAATTACATAATTTAATTGTATATTGTGTCGTCCACTTTCTCCTTGT
>NW_014543380.1:0-1370 GCF_000741045.1 Vigna radiata var. radiata | reverse complement strand
ATTAGGCACCTCCTGATCGTCAAATAGATGACTCAAGAGTCAGAATTCTTAGAGAGAAGTTAGAGGAAACAAGGAGAAAGAGTTTTAGAGAGATAAAATATGTTTTAAGTAATGAGACGAGTTTAAAAAAATTTATTTATAATGTTCAATTATTTTAAAATAAAATAATCGTTTTCATTATTTTAAAACACCTATCAACTCTAATACTCTATTTTCTAAGTCCTTACATTAGGAATAGATTAGACGAGTAAAACAAAGAAAAAATTAGACAAGTCATTTGTATATTGATTAGATGACTCTTGCAATGCATGTTAGACAAGTCTTTCCACATATAAATTACATGAAATTATTAAGACACATTAAACAAGTTTGTTCATTCACTAATTAAATGAATCTTGTTATATGAATTAGACAAGTCTATTCATACACTGATTAGATGAGTATAGTGAAAACATTAAACAAGTCTAGAAATACGCATTAGACGAGTCTGTCCATATAGTGATTATATGAGTATAATAAAAAATATTATATTAGTCATTCCATATTGATTAAATGAGTCTAATAATATACATTAATAAGCATACATAAAGATTGATGAGATGAGTCTTGCAACATATACAAGACAATTTAGTCATACATTATTAGACCAATCTAGCAATATACATTATACGTCTATTAATGTTAAATAAATCTATTAATACACATTAAATGATTTTATCCATTCTCAGATTAGATTAGTCTTGTAATATTCATAAGTTTATATATATATTGATTATATGAGTCTAACAACATGTATTAGTCAAGTTTGTCTATATACTAATTAGACGAATCTAAAATACACGTTAGATGACTGTCTTCATACATTTATTTGTATTTTTAATGAATCTCCTCTACATATTTTTACATAATCTAATTTATATTTTTTTACATGCTTTATCTTTTATACTTTTACAAAATCTACTATTATACTTTTACAAACATCTTAATTTTCTAAACTTATAAATATTTTCACATTAATTATATTCAAAACTTAATTATAAACTAAAAATATTTATTATTTTTGTCTTCAATCTTTAAATCTCTTTTAATAAAAAATACAATCATACCAACTCGACACAGAGTTAAAGCTAATTTTTTAATAAAGTGATTAACAAGGAATTATCTTCTTGAGTTTTAAAAGAACACGTCATTAATTATCTTCTAATACTATTTGTATCATTAATTATGTTCTCAAAAAAGACACGTCATATCCTAATCAAATCACATTATTTTTTTTTACTTTTTGATGAAGATATATGCTTACATCCTTTGTTTTATTATTATTTTAATCTCATTTGTTCACACCTGATTCAAACATAAAGAAAAAAAAA
>NW_014543379.1:0-5857 GCF_000741045.1 Vigna radiata var. radiata | reverse complement strand
TATATATATATATATATATATATATATATATATATATATATATATATTATTTTTATGTTTTTTATTTAACTCTTTTTATACTCATATTTAATCTTAATCAAACTTGATATACTAATTTGTTTTCGTAGATAGATTTATCACATTAAGAAGATTTTTCATAATCGATTACAATTTTTTCTTATTATGGTTGTTATTTTTTGTTGTTACTCATCATATATTTTTATATGTTTGAAATTTTTTTCATTGTATATTTTAATATTTTTTTATTGTTTATTATTTTTTTATTGTTGTTATTGTGATAACCTAAAAAATTTAGTTTTAAGAGTTGATATGATGTTAAAATGATGAGACCATGATATTTTAATATTAAAATAACTAAAAATATAAATGGAAATTTAATTAAGAGTCACATAACTTAAAACAAAAATCATCTTTTTAAAACTTATTCTCGGAATCTCTATTATTTTCTCTCTTCAAATTCTAACTACAAAGTCATCTATCTGAAGATTATGAAGTGTCTAAATGATTATAATATCAAGATCTTCATCTTTATCTGACCAGTTTTCTTAAAAGAATAAATTAATTTATACTTTTTTTTCTTAAGCTGTATTATCTTCCATGCATGTGAACAATCTTATGTCGCATGTGTCTCCTTAACTTTATAATACGTTCTTTAATGATAAGTGATTCTAATCATGATTTTATGATCTGTAAGTGCAGATAAAGTTATATGAGTTGAGGGAGTAGTTATTGGTCTTTTAGAGTTGTTGAAACTTTTTAATAAGGTAAGAGAAGCTAATTGTGTGTTTATAAAGTCATAGTAAGTTGGTAATTTATTTTGATGTGCTTTATTTGAAATAGAGTTGAATTAGTGTGGTATTGAATAGATAACTTGCTGAAATATGATTTTATCATGGTAGGAGTGCTTAAAATTGAACTAAATGTGTGTTATTTAGGTTGAAAAAACTTTGATGTGAATGCTTGTTGATTATTGAGTGTCTAAATCACTTGAAATAAGGTTATGGGATCATAATTAGTTGAAGTCTCTTGTTATTTTTTGATGTAGTTAATAGATTTATAAATCTTTTAGATTATGTGGTAAAGTATAATAATGAATATATATATATATATATATATATATATATATTTTTTTTTTTTCTTTTTTTTTTCAATTTAAAAAAATTAGATATTATTCATAGTCAAAACAAATACAAATAATGTCAACAAACATCATTTTTATTTTCATCTCTATATTTCAACGAGACTTGTTATCACGTCACATAAGATTAATTACTCTCCACCCAAATTTTCTTAAAAAAATGTTAAATTAAGTGAATGTTTAATTTAATTTTATAATTTTATGACTCAATGTTAATATTTAAAATACTATTTTCATTATTTCTCAGTCAAACAATATTTTTCCCCAATGTCACATCGTTTGTTTCGGTATTAAAATTCGTTAAGCAACATTGCTTAACTTTAATAAACTTGTATAACCAACTTGATTGACCTTAATGACAATATTATTTTTTAAATGCTAAAGTTGATACTACTTGTAGCATTAGAAAAACTACATAATTTCGTAGTGATTAAAATACAACTTAAATTCATTTAACACTTTTTATTTCATAACATTAAAATACAACGTTTATTGTTTTTTTCTTATACAAATATTTGAACATTGAAGATTAAACATGTAATTTTAATTGAAGTAAAATGAAATAAAACGCTTTTTTTAAGTGAAGAATTGATAGTTTTGAAAGTGATTTGTTAAAATTGAAACGACAATAATTTAATCTTTGTTTCCTTCTTTGGAGTAGCCGCCTGAATTGAAAGCTGTGGATGTAATCCATTTCTCTTTATCTAAGAATTTAAAATTGCATATGTTCCCCACCAATTGCTTCTCTTATGCTAACCTACCACGCCAAGATCTTCTACAATCTTCTTTTCCTATCACCAATTGGTATTGTATGCTACTAAAATAGAAAGAGAGAGAGAAAAAAAAAATAGAAAATATGCCTCGTCTGTCATTGTTTTACGGTATGAAATTAAATTATTTGTGATAAACTTAGGTAAAGATGCTGGTTCGAAAGCAACGTTAGTCTCGATGTTCATTTGAAGAATGTTTAGATACAAAACGAAGTTAACTACTTAAAAAAAATATATTAGTTAACTCACTTGTAAACGTAATTAACCAAAGTTTAGATATGAAGAATGTATGTTGGTCTATACCATGTTTATGTTAGTTGGTGTAGGCTAATTACTATTTTAATAAAGAAAAGAACATTCGAGACAAGTGACTATATTGAAACTTATTATTAATACACTCATATATAAAACTCTTAACTTACTTTTAAATAAATTTGTTTTTTTATTGAGTTATCAAATGAATAGGTTAATAAACAGTCACATCTCTTAAAGTCTTCTCTTAAAATAGGTTAAGATTACGATGAAAGAGAGTTTATTCCATCTATAAGGTTTTAATTAATTGCTAAATACAATATTTTTAGTCTCGATTATAGTTCAAGCTGAGTGACTTTGGCTTCAAGGTCAAGTTGAGTCCATTCAAATTGAAGTTTTAGTTGATTTTAGACCAAATTAAAGGTCGAATCGAGTCAACTAGGTCAAAGGTTGAGATGAGACTGTCAAGTCAAAGGGCGAGGCGGGTTGACACAAGTCAAAGGTCAAAACCGTTTACGTCACCAAAGGTCGAGACATGTCTGATGTTAAAGTTTAATATGGGTCATCTCGGGTCAAAGGTATAGATAAGTCAACCCAAGGTGAAGGTCGTGATGACCTGTGTAGGGGCGATGATTACGATGGCTTGTCTGGGGCCAAAGAGTAAGATAAACAATTCAGACCAACAATTGACATGAGATGACTTTGGCTGAAGTTTGAAACAGATTAGTCTGGGTAGAAGGTAGAGATGGGCAAGTTCGGGGCATCTGACATCTTGGGCCAAAGGTCAAAACGAGTTGATTAGGTCGATAGTGAAAACTAGGCAACTTATGTTGAGTTTGAGAAGGGTTAGCACAAACTCAACCAAAGCTTGAGATGGGTCATTCGGGACTGGAGAACATGGTTGACTAACTTCAACCATCATGGTTGACTCATCTTGAGCTTTGATCCATGTGTCTTGGCTTGAGCTTCGCTTGGGCCGACTTGACACCACCACTTGAGTGCACTCATATTGACTATTGACTGGGTTTACTTGAATTGATCATCGGTCTTGACCTACTTATGTCAAGCTTTGGTTATAGCGGATTCAATTCGACCTTTGGTCCGGGACAACTCGTCTCCGGGACAACTCGTCTCTACCTTCGATCCCTACCTACTTAACTGAGTCTTCAGTTCATACTGACTTGGCTTAGGCTAAAAGTTTGTATTTAGGAGTTATTTAAAGTCTTATGGTGGAGTCAAACCCACTTGGATCCTAATCCTAACTCACTTTAATAGAATACTTTAAGAGCTAAAACTTTTGTTGGTCTCTCATTTGGTAGACCGTTAAAAAGAAGGATTTATTTTTAAGTGGATTGAGCTGACCCATGAGTCAACAAATTAAATTGAAACATCTAACTAGAGAGTATCTTACCTCTCTTTTGAAAATGTGTACTATTCTTTGGAAATAATGTTCATAGGAATATTCTTAGTCTTTCCAAACACATATGGATATGGAATTCTAATAAGCATAATATGAAATGCAGCATGCATTTTCCATAATGTCTAGATAGTAGGATACATACTAACATTCTTTGCTCTGAATAATTGAACTTGATTGTTAAGAATGTTTCTACCTATAACTTTTGTTCTTCATCGTCTATAACTCTCAGTACAATGTTTTTGTTTAGTTCTATCAAAAACTAATTTTAAGATATTATCTTTTGATACTAATTAAAGTAATATACAAACTCTAGAATAAATTAGAACATTAAACATTTTTAGGTAATTAAGTTAATCATAAAAAACATATTTTCTAAATAACAGGGCCATGCACCCAAACATTGAGTTACATCCAATTTTCATTTAATTTTTTTAAAAAGTTTCTCAAAAGAAAAATTTAAATTCATTGATGAAAATCACAAATGTCACTTTTAATTATCTCATCTTAATTTCTTCTTAAAACTAAAAACTATAAGTATTGTCTACTTTATGTTTCTAGAACAGAGCAAAATAAGATTAAATCTAAAAAAAATCCTAGTCAAGGAAATATTAAATGAAAACTTCCTTATAAAAGTATAACTTCAAATATAATGAATGAAATTACATATAGTTTCTCTCTTATTAAACACTAAAACACAATGTAAGCTTTTAGGTTTTTCATAAAATATGTAATTGTAGTTTTGCATTGCAACATTGGTTTTTCTTTTTACTTTATAGATAATTTAAATTTAATAATATATAGTTAGTACAAAACTATTTTTGTCTTCATATTGTTGTATAATTGTGACGTGATTTTTCTTTAAATCTTGATGTACATAGATTTATTTTAGGCGACTAGCAATTTCTTATGAAAAACGATTTCCTTTTCTTTTCCTTTTTACCTATTCCCCCAAAAGTAAAAGCAAAGTTAAAATGCAACACAATATCCAAGAATATATATTTCCTTTTGAATGTACGTTTACAAGTATATTTTGCACAAGCAATATTCTTTTCAATGTAAGCATAAACAAAGTAATTAAAAATATCCATTAAAGTTTAATAAATTATTTATAGAACAATTGCACTTTAAATATTGCTTTCAATTGGCGTTACGGAATTATAATAAAAGTTAATTTTACAAGTAAAATGAAAATTGAATATGATTGACACATTTAGAGCTTCGATGTTGTCTCAACTCGGACTTTGCTGAACCAATTCAACAAGATTATTAGCTTGAGTGCCCTCGTCCTGACCTTCGATTGAGCTTACTGGAATCAATCATCGGTCCTAATTGTCTTGACTCGACGTTTAACTCAAACTCACTTGTCTTATCTTGTATTCTTCACTTACTGTGTCGACTTTCGATTGAAGTCGACTCAGTTTAGCCATTAGTCTAAGACAATTCGACTTTATCTATTGTCCCTATCGACTTAACTAATTTGTATTTATGTAAACTTTTGTGGTAAAGTCAAACTCACTTCCTAACCCTAATCCACTTTAAGAGAAAACTTTAGGAAGTGAGATTTTTTTAAGTCTCTCATTTGGTGGACCATTAAAAAGGAAGATTTATTTATGAGTGTGTTGGACTGACCTGTGAATCATAAATCAAATTGATACATCTAAAATATTCTTTAGCGAAAATGTTCATAGGAAGATTCTTGGCCTCTCCAAACATATATAAGAATACTCTTGACCTTTCCAAACACATTGATAAAAAATTCTAATAAACATACATGAAATGGAGTTTCCATTTTTCACAATGTCTATCATATTAAGGTTGTAGGATACAAACTAATATTCTTTGCTTCCAATAATTGAACTTAAGTTTTAAGAATGTTTCTATTTACAACTTGTCCTTCATTATTTATAACTATTGTACAATGTTCTTGTTTAGTTCTATCAAAAGTTAACTTTAAAATATTATCTCTTAGATATTAATTAAAATAATATACAAACTCTAAAACAAATTAAAATACTAAACATTGTTGCCTAATTAAGTTAATCATCCAAAAAATATTGTCAATATGGGACCATTCATATTTAAGTTACATCCAATTCTCATTTAATTTTTTTAAAAAAATTTCTCTAAGACAAATTTGATTATAAAGGAGTACATAAAGCCATTGATGAAAATCACAACTGTTACTTCTAATTATTTCATCTTAATCTCTTATTAAGACTAAAAATTATAAGTATTGTCTGCTGTTTTTTTTTTTTT
>NW_014543378.1:2289-4657 GCF_000741045.1 Vigna radiata var. radiata | reverse complement strand
CGGTAGAAGGCGGCAGAACGAGGAAGCTTTCCCTGGTTTTAATTAGAAGAAGAAACCCTAAAAAGGGATTTTATTCCGATTTGAAAAAAAAAACCTAAAAAGAGATTTGGGCTTGGCCCAATTTTAAAAAGCAGATTCAACAGAAAAGAAAGTCTGATAAAAAATAATTAAAGGATAAAATTGTAATTTTATTTCTCTAACGGGTAGCGGGTACCCGTGGGTACAGATAATGTGATACCCGAACCCGACCCGTTAACAAGCAAGTATTAAAATACCCGCTACCCGCGGGTACTAAATACCCGTAGCGGATTTTATCCGCGGATACCCGCGGGTACGGGTTTTTTTGCCATCCCTAGGTGTATAAAACTAGGTATAAACCGGATGGCAACATAGCTAAGTTGAAAGCTAGACTGGTTACAAACGGGTTCTTGCAGAAGCCTAAAGTTGATTTCACTGATGTTTTTGCACCAGTTGCAAGGCTAGAGACCGTGAGACTCGTTGCTATTGTTACAAATCTGAAAGGTTGGAAGATATGTCAAATGGATGTGAAGTCAACGTTTTTGAATGGCCCTTTAAAAGAAGAAGTATACGTGAGACAACCACCTAGATTTGAGAAGAAAGGTGAGGAGTGGAAAGTATATAAGCTGAACAAAGCCTTGTATGGGCTTAGATAGGCACCCCGGGCCTGGAACACTCATATTAATTCTTGGCTTATTAAACTTGGATTCCAAAAGTGCACGATTGAGTTTGGAGTCTATGTGAAACAAGTTGAACAACATGGTGTTCTATTGATTTGTTTGTACGTTGATGATTTGCTTATAACAGGGAGTTCAACAAAAGCAATTAAGGAGTTTAAGACCAGAATGAAAGGAGAATTTGAAACGACTGATCTTGGTAGTCTGAGTTATTTTCTTATACTAGAATTTTTCCAAACTTTTGATGGTATGTTTGTGCATCAAAAAAGATATATTAGTGAAGTCTTGAGGAGATTTGGCATGGAAGGTTGCAACAGCGTTAATATACCAGTTATGGCAAACACAAAGTTGCCTATCCAGGCAGATGATAGAACGGTTGATGCTACCTTGTTTAAACAGATTGTAGGATCACTTAGGTATGTATGTAATAGTAGACCGGATATAAGTTATGGTGTTGGGCTAGTGAGTAGATTCATGAGCGATCCCAAACAATCCCACCTTTCTACTACCAAACATATATTGCGCTATCTAAAAGGAACAACAAACTTTGGTCTTTACTTTCCCAAGAAGACTAACAGTGCAAATGGGGTGTTAAGAGTTTGGAGTAATTTGGATTGGTGTGAAGATCAAATGGATAGAAAGAGCACATATGGCTACTTGTTCAAGTATATGGGAGCATCAGTTACCTGGTATTCAAAGAAGCAGAATGTTGTAGTACTCTCATCCTGTGAAGCCGAATATATAGCTTCAGTTGAGACTACGTGCCAATGTGCTTGGTTGGAGACAATCCTAGATGAATTGAATATTGAATGATTTAAACCAATACATCTATTGAAAGACAATAGATTGGCCATTAGACTATCCAGAAATCCTGTTTCTCACGGCAGGAACAAACACATAGAGACCAAGTTCCACTACCTGAGAGATCAAGTTGGCAAAGGAAGGTTGGAACTAGTATACTCTCCCACACAAATCTTCACCAAAGCTATAAGACAAAGCAGATTTGAGAAGCTGTTAAATTGTTTTGGAGTTAAATTATAAAGAGTTTAGTTTTAGAGGGGTGTTAAGAATGTAAAACAAAACTTCTAACGGCTTTAACTGTTTTCTGATCAGTTAGACGCTTCCTATGTCTTAGATATATACCCTGTATTGTACATTCATTTTTTGGTTAATGAAAAATAGCACAACTCGTTTCTCTCCCTCTCGGTTATTCTTTCATCTTCTGCATAATATAGTAGGTTACTGTCATAAGATAACAGCAGAAACAATTGCTGGAAAAGGAAAAAGAAAGAGAAAGCTAAAACCAACGTGGATTGATGTAGCAACTAAGCTTAATTGTAGTTACCAGAGTGGAAGTAGTAACGATGAATATTGGTGATAATGGCTCCTGGATGAACAGAATTAGCAGTAATATCTACTCCATCTTCCTGCTCACCATATCAAAGAAGTAAATTACATATATAAGACGCATTGAACAAGTTAACATAAACCGTAATAACATCTGCCTCAGGAATTATGATGGAATACTATAGATATTAACATACCTTAAGACGTCTTGCAAGTTCATTGGCATGTAAAATGTTAGCAAGCTTTGACTGAGCATATGCACAAAACTTGCTATAACTGTACACAAAGAACCAAAAATAATGAACAACATAAAACCCTTATCCTGC
>NW_014543378.1:0-1044 GCF_000741045.1 Vigna radiata var. radiata | reverse complement strand
CTCTTGTGATGAGATTGCAGAATAAGACACACTTTTGTGTGTGTATCTGTGTGTATGTGTAGGTTTTTTCTTGATTTACTCTTGTGATGAGATTGAAGAACACACTCTTGTGTGTGTGTTTGTGTGTGTCTGTATGTGTGTCTGTGTGTGTGTGTATGTCTGTGTCTGTGTGTGTGTCTATGTGTGTGTCTGTGTGTGTGAATGTGTGTGTGTGTTAAATAATTTAACACACACAACCTTAAATACTAGTATGGATGATAGCTCAACCAAATCTCAAATGAGAGTGAGTTAAATAATTGCTCAAAAAACACAATTATTAATCTCATTTTCAGCCCATGACACTATGTTTCAACTTTCGGCACAGGGTAAATCAACTTAACCTTTGACCTAGGTCGGGCTATCTCGACCTTTAACTTGGACTAACCAATCTTGACCTTTGGACTAGGGCAACTTGTCTCAACTTTCGATTATAATTGATCCAATTGGTCTGTCTCGATCTTTGACCAGTGTCGATATGTTGCCTGATCAGCTCCTCACAACCTTCGCCTTGAGTTGGCCTCCTTCGGTCCAAACTGGTTAATCTTAACCTTTAACCTGAGTCCATTTGTCTCGACCTTCAACCTAGACCAATCAATCTTGATCTTTGACTCGAACCGATCATTCTCCACTTTCGTCATGGGTCAGTTAATCTTAACTTTTGACCCAAGCCTATCCATTTGACCTTGATTGTTCTTCTTTATATGATTATAAATATTCCTTACTATTATAAATAAATATTTTTCATTTTACATAAATATAATTAGAATTGTCATTCATGTATAAAAAACAAAAAAAAAATATTATCAAAATAAATGCAGATAAATCACTTATATATCATATAAAAAGATAAAAGAATAAAATAAAAGAATGTATGGAAGCAAAATATGTATTCAAAAATAATAAAGAAAACAATATTGAATAAGAGAAACAAAATAACTAATTATATATATTATCCATTTAATTATATTTTATTCTCATATACATTAATTGGTTGAGTAAAATATA